>NC_090647.1:181742951-181982679 GCF_040937935.1 Hyperolius riggenbachi
TTTAGTAAACCCATGTTGATGCTGAGAAATAAGATTATTTTCTACTATGAAGTCATGTATAGTATCTCTTAGTAACCCCTCAAATAGTTTGCATACAACTGATGTTAAACTTACAGGTCTATAATTTCCTGGATCAGATTTTTTGCCCTTCTTAAATAATGGGAAAACGTGGGCTGTACGCCAATCCACTGGGACTCTGCCAGTTGCAAGAGAGTCACAAAAGATAAGATAAAGGGGTTTATCTATAACTGAACTTAATTCCCTTAGGACCCGAGGATGCATGCCATCCGGGCCAGGTGCCTTGTCTATTTTTAATTTATTTAGTCTTGCCTTCACTTCTTCCTGCGTTAAGTATTTAATATTACAGTTAGAAGATTGAGACTCTTCCGCCTCTGTAGTTTGCAACAGTGCTGTTTCTTTTGTGAAGACAGAAGCAAAGAAAGCATTTAATAACTCTGCCTTACCTTGGTCATCCACCATTGAGTTCCCATCCTCATCCTTTAGGAGTCCTATACAGTCAACCTTTCTTTTTTTAGAGTTAATGTACTTGTAAAACTTTTTTGGGTTAGATTTGATATCCTTAGCGATTTGTTTTTCAGCTTCAATCTTTGCCTGCCTAATTTCTTTTTTACAATTTTTATTGCACTCCTTATAATTGCTTAGTGCAGCCTCTGTCCCCTCCTGTTTTAAGACCTTATAGGCATTCTTTTTCCTCTTCATTTTATCTTTAACCTTTCTATTCATCCATAGAGGCCTTTTTTTATTCCTAGACATTTTGTTTCCATATGGGATATACATACTACAGTATTGATTGAGTATAAGTTTAAAAGCTTGCCATTTCCCTTCAGTGTCTTGCCCTTGTAGTACATTATCCCAGTTCACCAAACTTAGTGCCTGCCTAATTTGAGTGAACTTTGCTTTTCTAAAGTTCATAGTTTTAGTGGTCCCGCTGCCCCTTGGCCTATCAGTCACCAGCTCAAACGTTATCATGTTGTGATCACTATTTCCCAAATGTTCTTGAACCTGCACATTTGATACATTATCTGGTCTATTAGAAATGATCAGATCCAGTAACGCATTCCCCCTAGTTGGTTCAGTTACCATTTGAGTCAAGTAATTGTCCTGTAGTGCTGCCAGAAATCTGCTGCTTTTACCAGAATGGGTAGCCTCAATACTCCAGTCAATGTCTGGAAAGTTGAAGTCGCCCATAATTATGACCTCATTTTTACCTGCAGCTTTTTCAATCTGCTGTAGTAATCTCAGTTCTGCAGCTTCATTAATAAGAGGTGGCCTGTAGCATACCCCAATAAGCAATTGGCAACTTTTATTTCCACCATGAATATTTACCCAAACGGACTCCACATCTTCGCAATCTTCCTCCATCTCATCGTTGAGGACAGCTGTAAGAGAATTCTTAACAAAGAGACAAACCCCTCCACCTTTTTTCCCTGTTCTATCCCTCCTAAACACATTGTATCCTTTTAAATTAGCTATCCAGTCATGGCTTTCATCCATCCATGTCTCGGTTATTCCCACAATGTCATAGCCTTTGTCATTCAGAATGAACTCTAGTTCGTCTATTTTATTTGCAAGGCTCCGAGCATTTGTTACCATGCACTTTATATTTTTACCACCACATTTACCAATTTTGTTTACATGAAATTGGCTACTTGAATTTTTACCAACCTCCTTAATCTTTACACTGTCCCCACCCCCCTCTCCACCCTCCATAATGATAGGTTCCCACTGTCTTTTTACCTCATCTTGTCTATGTATTGAGACTTTATCCTCCCGCCTCCCCCCAGATCCTAGTTTAAAATCTCCTCCAACCGTTTAGCCATCTTCTCCCCCAATGCAGCTGCACCCTCCCCATTAAGGTGCAGCCCATCCCTGCTGTAGAACCTGTAGCCGACTGCAAAGTCTGCCCAGTTCTCCAGGAACCCAAACCCTTCCTTCCTACACCAATTTCTCAGCCACTTATTTAACTCCCTAAGCTCCCTCTGTCTCTCAGATGTAGCACGTGGCACTGGCAGTATTTCAGAAAACACCACCTTGGAGGTCCTTGCTTTAAGTTTATCTCCAAGTACCTGAAAATCATTTTTGAGGACCTTCCATCTCCCACTAACTTTGTCATTGGTGCCAATGTGTACCATGACAGCCGGGTCTTCCCCAGCCCCACCCAGTAATCTGTCAATTCTTTCCGCTACATGCCGAACCCGAGCACCCGGGAGGCAACAGACTGTATGGCATTCGCGGTTTCTTCGACAGATTACCCTATCTGTGCGCCTAATAATTGAATCCCCTACCACCAGTACCTGTCTAGCCTTAGCTGCACTCCTATTCCCTTTCTCGTTACAGCAGTCTGCCCCTTGGTTGCTAAGGAGCACATCCTGCTGCAGCATTGCTACTCCTGAATCATCCTCCCCAATATTACGCAAACAAGCATACTTATTAGTGAGGGACAACTCGGGACCAGCCTCCCTGCCACTTTTTCCCCTACCCCTTCTAACTGTGACCCAACTAGCGGCTGCCTCTGCTTCTTGGTCTGGCTGTACTCCACCCTCCTCATCTTCAACGGTTCCATCCAGTGTCTGGATCGTGAGATCCAAGCTCTTCTCCATGTTGTGTATGCTTCTCAGTGTTGCGAGATGCTTATTTAGCTCTGCGACTTCCGCCTCTAACTGAGCAACACGCACACACCCAGGGCAACAGTAAACACCCTCAATCCGCTGATCAAGGCATGCATACATGTTGCAGGATGTACACTGTACAGCATAGTCCAACATGATGACTTTTGTGTGGGGAAAAAATTATTTAAAGTAAACTGTGGCGGTAAAAGATGAAATGGGAGAGTGAGTGTAGCTGGGGAGGAGGAAAGGGAGAGTAAGTGAAGTTGGGGAGTGAGTGAAGAGGGGGGGGGGAGGGGAGGAGGGGGAGGGGAGGAGGAGGGGCGGGAGGGGTGGAGAAGTGGAGGTGGAGTGAGTGAAGTTGGGGTGGAGTCCTCAAAATTTAAAGACTACACCACAACGTGCCTAGCACATTCTAACCAATGCAAAAAACCACAATATTGATTGAAGGCTTTTTTTTTTTTTTTTTTTGTCCTTACCTACTTCCTCTCACCACTCTCTTTGTGCCTGTGTTGCAACGCCTGTTTTTAACGCCTATGCCACTTGTGTCGCAGCCACTTAGTGAGCAAGCCACAGACTGAGCAAGCTCAGTACTGAGTCCTGAAGCTGACCAAATACCTCCTATTGCAGCTAGTCCCTCCCCCTAGCTAATTGCCTGCTGCAAAACAAACTAGAGGGAAAAGAAAAAAAAATTTGTACTTTTAAAAAATGACACTTGCTGTTTAATATCAGATGAACCACACAGACAATCCACCAGATATTGCAGCAGCAAAAAACAATATACAAACAGCAATGTAATATAATTAGTGCTCACAATTCCCAGCAGTGAAGTGAAGCAGCCCTCCACCAAGATTAAAGGTTTGGCCTACACTTCCTGTTTAATTTAACACCTGTGTTGCAGCTAGTCCCTCCCCCTAGCCAATTGCCTGCTGCAAAACAAACTAGAGGGAAAAGAAAAAAAAATTTGTACTTTTAAAAAATGACACTTGCTGTTTAATATCAGATGAACCACACAGACAATCCACCAGATATTGCAGCAGCAAAAAACAATATACAATATACAAACAGCAATGTAATATAATTAGTGCTCACAATTCCCAGCAGTGAAGTGAAGCAGCCCTCCACCAAGATTAGTGCAACTGGAACTACTGCAGATGAAGCATGTGGGTGTTAGGTGCAGGTACTGGGTATCACATAGGTGTGAATACTTGGTGCCATGCCTGCACTGGGTGCTAGATATGGGTTTGCATTGTGTGTTATGTGAGTTCTGAGTGCAGGTACTTTGGGTGCTAGTACTTGTTATGTGAGTGCAGATAGTGGGTGCCATGTGAAGGCGGTGTGCAGGTGTAAGTAGTGAGTGCAATGTTGGGGCTGGGTGCAAGTACTGTGCCATGTGGGTGTGAGTACTATGTGCCAGCTATAGGGTGAAGGGGTGCAGATACAGGGTGTCATGTGGCTCTTTGATGTAAGTACTAAGTGCCATATTGAGGCCGGATGTGAGTATTGGGTGCAGGGTGCTTGGTGCAAGTACTGGGTGCTTGCTATAGTGGGGGTTACTGGTTGAGTGTAATGTGGGTGCTGAATATTGGTGGGATTGTTGTGGGTGCAGGGGGTGGGAGATCACTGTGGGTACTGCTATGAATGGCGTAGTTGCTGCTAGGGGAGGTAGAGGTCAGTGTGGGTGCTGGGGGAAGGGTAGGCCACTGTGGGTGCTGGGGAAGGGTAGGTTACTGTGGGTGCTGGGGAAGGGAGAAGTAACTGTGGGTGCTGTGGAAGGTAGAGGTCAGTATGGGTGCTGGAGGAAAGGGAGGTCACTGTGTGTCCTTTGGGGGAGGTCACTGTGGGTCTTGGGGGAGGTAGAGGTCATTGTGGGTGCTGGAGGAAGGGGAGGTCACTATGGGTGCTGCTATGAATGGCACAGTTGCTGCTAAGGGAGGTAGAGGTCAGTGTGGGTGCTGTGGAAGGAAGAGATCAGTATGGGTGCTGGAGAAAGGGGAGGTCACTGTGGGTGCGGGGAGAAGTCAGTGTGGTTACTGGAAGAGGGAGTGGATGCTGGGTGTTGGGAGGGGCCACTGTGGGTTCTGGCAATGGGAGAGGTCACTGTAGGTGCTGCTTTTGGGATGGGAGGTCCCTGTGGGTGCTGCAGGGGGCAGGAGGGTAGTCGCTGGGGGAGGGAAAGATCACTGTGGGTGCTGGGGGAGGGATAGGTCAGTGTGGGTGCTGGGGTAGACAGGATCACTGCTAGAGCTGGGGAGGGAGAGGTCACTGTGGGTGCTGGGGGAGGGAGAGGTCACTGTGGGTGCTAGATGGAGGGAAAGGTCACTGTGGGTGCTGGGTAAGGGAGAGGTCACTGTCAGGGTCGGAGCTACCATAGGAAAAAATGGGCAATTGCCCCAGAGCCTGTAGGGGCCCCCAAGGTGTCCCTCCCCCATCTTAACTGTTGCTCCCAAGGGACTCTGCAGAGTCTGTGAAGTTGGGAGGTGATTGGGGGAGGGTCAGCAGCCAGCTCAGGGGCCCAGGAGGGAAATTTGGCTGCAACAAAGGGCCTCTAATGACGCTTTTTGGTTGGGGGTGTCTGTTGGGGGGCCCCCCAGGCTAATTTTGCCCTAGGGCCCAATTGTTACTTAAACCGGCCCTGGTCACTGTGGGTGCTAGGTGAAGGGAGATGTCACTGTGGGTACTGGGGAGGGAGAGGTCATTTTGGGTCCTAGGTGGAGGGAGAACTCACTGTGGGGGCTAGGTGGATGGAGAGGTCACTGTGGGTGCTAGGGGAGGGAGTGGTCACTGTGGGTACTAGGTGGAGGGAGAGGTCACTGTGGGTGTTGGGGAGGTAGAGGTCAGTATGCCACACTAGGATTCCTGCCTGGGCCTCTTCACTTGAAAGTGTCCGAGGCGGGGGTGGAGCTTCCCACGGGCGGGCGGGGCTTATCACGATCGGGGGCGTGGCTTATTTTGCGCCGCAAGAGGGGCCTTTTTTGAAGGTTTTAAAAAGGGGGGTGCCTGGGCACCCAGAGCACCCCCCTCTGCACGTGCCTGACAGCGTCTCATAATCAATTCCGGTCTTTAATTCTTCCCTGTTGATTTATACCACAACTTTACCAATGTGTTTATTTAAAAATGTCTCTTAGTGCAGGCATGGCAGGGTAACAGGAGGGGCACATGGAATTTATAAGAATGCAGTGGGAGGAGTTGGCCTGGGTCAGGTGATCATCAGTCCTTTCCTGGGAAAGAAACTTCTACTCGCCTGATATTAAGGAGCTACAAGGATGTTGCATCTTAAAAGCCAGGTTCTTTTAACATATTTATTGAGTACAAACGAACAATTCCGCCCACATATTCACTTATCGCCATTGGGCGGGTGGATAGATAGTTGTATTTTTCATAAAGCTATTTCCCCACTCCACCCTTATTATATCTTGCATGGAAACCTCTCCACACTCAAAATAGGCGCTATATAAATGCTAAATAATAATTATAGATAACCACTGGCTTGTCTTTTCAGTTTATGACCACTTTCCATTGTTAGGATTTGTGACAATTTTGGTTTTAGCAAGGTAAATGACATACCTTCTAAAGTAGGACAAAGTACAGTTATTAGAGGCTACAGACAGCATCATACCTGAAAGAGCATTGTCCTGTTCTTCCCAGAATCTGATGGCTGGACATGGCTTGGTGCACTTGCATGTCGTCTTCTTGAATGTGGCTTTCCATCATATGCTTTCTTCTGAATAGTAACACTACTACATCTAGATCTGAACTCCTGCTGATCCTCAAATCCGGAGTCTTCTAGAATCCTCTCTGGAAAGGATACCCGTGTGGAAGCAAGGTTGTTCTGGCTACCTACTGTAAATATCCCTGAATGGTTCCTGGAGGCAGAATTGGCATTGGTCTCAGTGTCCTCTTCCTGAAATGTACTGTCGGATGGAGACACAGGGACATCTGTCTCAGCCAAAGTGAGGTCAGAGCTGGAGTCCATACTGCGCTGATCACTGTGCAGTCTCTGGCGCTGGCGTTCATGTTCAGAGAATTTCTCGATGCAGTCATCAACAAGGGTAGATGGTGCATTCTTATTAGCAATGGTCACTTTCCCACAGTATAAGACCTCAAATTTCTGAGAGTTATAAAAGGCATCTTCACCATCTCGGGCAGGCTTCGAATCTTCTTTCAGTGCAACTTTAGACACTTGTCGAATACTACTGATAACAGTGGAGACCTAAAAGCGAACAAAACACAAAAGTAAGCCTAGAAAATATATGTTACAGTAACAATAGTTTGGTTTCAGCAAACTATAATAAACTTTTTAAAGTAATTATGATGTGCTGCTAGATGCATTTTGAAATTAAATCAAGGAGGGTATGGGGAAACATACATACATACATATGGAAATTGCACAAAAATCACTTTATGCTCCCTTAGAATATACCTAGGGGCCCTTTTCCACTAGCAATCGCAATCACAACTGCTAAACGCTAGCGATTGCGTTTTGTCACTCATTTTTTACGTGATCGCAATTTTGCATAAGCAATGCACTTGCATAGCAAAATCACAGTACAAATCACTCCCGAACGCTATCACGCTTTGGAGAAAATCGAATCGCGGTATATATATGTTAATTGAAAAACCTAGCGAATTAAAAATCGCTGGCGTTTTGCATTTTAACTGAATCGCAGTACAGTGGAAAAGGGCCCTGAGTGCAACAATGGACAATGCATGCAAACACCATGGTGGAAAATGGAAACTGCCATTACAGTGCTTTGGCGATTTTCTGAATGTTGGGAAAGCGTGTGCGATTCGATTTTTTAGGTTAGAACACGGCTAGGGGAAAAAGGATTAAAATGTGTTTATCGCAGCTAGATCCGGATAAAAAACTTCAAAAGCAGATAAAACACGGTGTGGTTTATGTTTCAATGCTCAAACTAATTACATGTGGAATTTTTATAGTCAAACTGTACTTTTGCACTTATGTACTGTATTATTATGTACTGTATTATTTACAATATTTACATTTGCAGTTTTTGCCACATGATATATAATGTATACACACACACGTACATTTTTTACCCTACCTTGTGACATAACATTGTATACACGGGTACAATGGACTCACAGTATTGCAGCCTGGTTACTGTTTTGTGTTTAGACAGTATATGTTAACATTTTCTGCCTTCGTTTTTCTACATACAGTTTTTTTTTGTACACACCTTGAGTCAGCATTGACCATTAGACAGTATGTGCTTGTAATACTTACATTGGTTGTTGATACATTTGTTTGCCTTGGTGCAATTTATTACCTTCAACAATTGCAAAAGGCCAGTGAAACATTGCAGTCTTTAATTCAACAGCTAAGCCAGCTTATTCAGGCTCTGACTAGTCTCTTACCAGAGAACACAATTTCAGTCTCTTTAAGCTTTTACAGTTTCCATTCAAGCCAACCTAATGTCTGCTTGCACATTTTCACAAGACATAACTCCTATTATTAATACATCATTTCTACATTTTGTCTCTTTCCCATATAGTTTTAATTGCAAATCCACGGAGCATGGATGCTACCCTACTGAATACCACATTTTCCAATTAGGTGCAGAAAGAAACTGGAATCCTATGTTACGTCAAATATTGCATCCCTTATAATCCTCTCCACCATGTATGGGAGGCAGCCAACAATATAAAACAATTAAAAACAGCTTAATATAGAGAGGCAGTGGTGAGATTCACCTCTTCTAAAGAAAAAAGTCAATAGTGACTTGATTTATACAGGACTATATATACAAAACAACATGGGCATGACAACACGTTTTGTGGGCTTTACCCGCTTCCTCAGGTCAATGATACCCAAAAGCAAGCACCCAATGGTTGAGTAGAGAATGAAACTAGCACCTTCTTTGGAGGCTTTCATATTCTAAGTCGCTATTGACTTATTTTCTTCAGGAGAGGCGAGTCTCACCACTGCCTCTCCAGTTTAAGCTGTTTATAATTATTATTTTTTTTTTCCAAAAATTTTTATTAAATTTTTCATTTTCCAAAGATACATTGGGGCGAACAGTATGGCCAAGTAATAGTATTATAACAATCAACGTAACATTGATCAGATGTCGTACAGTAAAAGGGGTGATAAACGTAACATTGGTCCAATAGCATACGATAAGAGGGATGATGACATAATCACAATGTAAACAAGGGGGTAGTGCATATTAGAAAACTTTATAGGAGTGTGACCCAGAGGACCGTGTCCAACTATCTGGGATCAGTATACGAGTGGGAGGAGGGGGTGATCCCAGCCAAGGACTGGGGAAAACTGTGAGCCCTAGTGCCCGTCGTCCAGCGATAGACGGACGACTGAGAGGTCGCTTATGGTAAGCTCAGCTGGAGAGTTTGAGTAGAAGGGAGAGAATCAGAAGAAAGAGAATGGAAGAAAGAAGGAAAAAGAGAAAGAGAAAGAAAAAGAAGAGGGCTGTCCCGTCTCATAGCCTCCTGATCAAGGAACTCTCCATGAGGGGGTGTTCTAATTGAATCCAGGGGTCCCAGGTCTTCTCAAATTTTTTATGAGTGTCCCATAAGATGCTGGTCAGTTTCTCATTGATCATGAAAGAATTGATTCTAGATTTTACCTCACTAATAGTGACAGAAGGTTTTTTCCAGTTGCTAGCAATTGTCATTGTAGCTGCCGAGAAAACGAATGAAGCCAGTTTATTCTGGGATAAGGTTAGTAGATCTATTTTTTCGTGCAAAAGAGCTTGCCAGGGATTTCTGGGAATGGTTACATGGAAGAGGGTTGAGAGTAGCCTGTAAACTTGGCAAAGCTGTTTATAATTATTTTAAATTGTTGGGTGCCTCCACCCTCTTTCGATAATAATGTATAACTCTATTGGAGTTTGTTGTCTTCATCAGCTTGGTTTTCTCTCAGGGACTTGGCTCATAACCAACACCTTCCTATACCCTAGTTGTTGGGGGAATTCCACGGCTTGCCTGAATGGTGGTTGCAATTTGCTTGCAACCTGAAATGGTAGGAATATGATTTGGCTTCCAGGTCGGAATTGAGCTTCCAGCTGCTTGACCTCCCAGACAGTCTTAGCAGTATGTCTTTATCATTGCTGACCTGCAACTACAGGACAGTAAAAATGATCAGCCAACCTGGGCAAGCAATAGGAATATCAACTTTAATTTGGAAGTTGAGGCCTACATCACCCATCCATGCTCAGACAGTGATGTGGCTCAACACCCATGTTCTCCACCAACGTTCTCACTATCTGGGCATGGAGATGAAAAATAAGATTTTCTTCCAGGTTAAGGCCAAATTTCCTGCTTCTTGGTTTCCCAAACTGCCACTTAACATTCCACAAATACAGAACAGGAAAAATACTTATTTTAAATATAACCACGTTGAGGGTGGCAATATTTTACAAACATAAGTGCAATTGTTTAAAAATTCAGTTTGGATTTGCTGAACTTTGTATCACAGCTCAACAGAGGATCTTTGGGGATTAGCGCCTTGTCCCCCAATCCCAGTCAGCAACCCCAGGTGCCCCCTGCATATCAGTGTTATCTGACAGTTTCCATCATCAGTCACAAATAGTCCCCCATCTGGTGGCTCTATCTCCATCCACACATTCTCAGTATAAACTTTGACCAAGTTTCCCCCGGTAAGGCCAGGATACTGTAAGGAAGAGAAATTGCTATATATATTATATTTACACAGTATATTACATCATAACATAGCCTGTTGTGTAGTCATGGGTAGGGTAACCACTGTGTCCAGAATAGGAATGTAAATAAATGATTTGCTCTAGAGTGCTTAGCAACTTGATGCTTCACATCATGTAACAGTTGCACTTCCCTATACTGAAGACAGACAGGCCTCTGGCAACGTTTAATAGGCAAAACGCACTTTCATTTGTCAGAAACTGTTGTAAAACACACAACGTGCTGAAGCACCAATAAGATGGATGCACCATTTTAGGAAGAATGATTTCCTACTACAGAATTTTAGTTTCAGCTTATGGCAAAAGTTTATTTTAATCATTGAAAACAACATTTGCAATAAAGTCCATAAAAATGTTTTGGTTTGAAGACAGTTATAACATTCCTTACGTGCCGTTTTAGCTCTCCGCACTACATGTGGTGCTGCCTGTGACACACTTTGGTGTCACAGAGCCCAGAGGCAATAATTCTCATGACAGTGAATTTCATGAAAGGATTCTAAACTACCTCACCTTAAGGCCCGGGTTCACACTTGCGTTGAAGTGGCAAACGGATCCATGAAAACGGATCTGATCACCGGTCGATCGGATCCGTTTTCACTCATTCAGATTCCGTTCCATGTCCCCTCATCTCTCAGATCCCCACCCCTAAAGTGTGTTTTTCTATTTAGAATGGTCCATTTCTTCACTAGTGTGAAGAAACATTTTCTTTTCTCATTGCCCCAAAAGCAGCGCTTCAGCTTCTGTTTCCATTCCACGGGGCTCAGCGATCCAGAAAAATTGCTGCAGAACCAAAGTTGTGGTCAGTTCAGCGGATCCATTTGAATGGATGGATGTGAATGGATCCATAGTTTAAAGAGGACCAGAGACAAAGCACCCTCATGTATTACTACATTTATCAGTGGGAACATGACAGTAAACACCTACCCTGCTCTCTGTTTCATTCTTCTCAGCTCAATTTGCCTGTTATGAGCTCTGATAAGTTTGACCTGGAATCATTATAGCTGAGTCAGTCTTCTGTGAAGTCTTTTCAAGCCTGCCCGCTCCTGGCTCAGCTTTCCTGCTTTGCATACTCAGAGCTCTGATGACATGGGAGGGGCTGCTCTGCTGAGCAAGAAGCTCTGAAACAACAGACAATTGTGGCTGCTGTGTGATCTGTGTGCATTGTGCAGTCATCATTATTATTTTATTCCTATGAGAGACACTTCCTACAGGCAGCTGCACAGCATACCAGAATAATAAAGTTGAAAGCACACAGATGAAAGGCTGCAGCAGCAGCAGCCCTGCTTGTCTATAGTTTTATAGAGCCTAGATAGCACATCCAGAACAGCTCATAACCCGGAAGCAGAAGGGATATGAGCCAGCGGCCATATTGGATTTTTCCTGGAGCAATAATGGATTAAAAACACTCAACAAGGCACACCAGAGCGGCAAAATTATCAGTTAGAGCATTTATTCTTTACAAGCTATCGACTGATATGGTTATTTTGTGTGAAACATTCATTTGTGGTTCCCTTTAATTGGATCCATCCGCATCCATTAGGATCCATTCCGTTCCGATAATGTACAGTTTTAACTGCCAGTGTGAACTGGGCCTTAGTGCGGCTGGACTCACACTATAGCAGATGAAAAACTCATACAGTGAAAACAGATCTGTTTTCCATTTAAATAGAACAGCTTCTTATTTTGTGCATTAGTTTTTAATCTGGTTTTCTGATCCGATCGCTTCCTGCTTGGTATGTGTTGCCACATTCCCCCGCCACTGCTGTCGCCATCCATTCGATTCCTTACCCGCCGCTGCCATCCATTCGATTCCTCACCCGCCGCTGCCATCATCTTGAGATGATTACTGCGGCCACAGATTCGGCTATCATGACAGCCAAGCTTCTGCCTATTGTTAAGAAGCCCATTTCACTGGTTCCTTACAAGGTAATCACTGTGAACCAAGTGATTACTGAGCGGCAGAATGAAAAAAAAAACAGTCTTCCACTCTGAAATGGGTTAAAAAAAGAAAGGGCCAGGTATAGACTAAACTTTATATGTTATCCAAGAACTCTTGCAAAGCTTGGGCCAATTAGCCTGGAAAAAAATCCCTTTAAATGCTACTTTTAAATAAGACATTGTTTTGCCAACATAGATCAGTAACTTGACAGGTTTTGCCGAGCAGAGTTATTAGGCGTGTCACCAATATACTTTAGTCTTGATAAAGACAGTATGTAGTCACCCAATGGAAATTAAATAACACTTAAAAAAATTGTACTTATCAATGAAGACAGTATGCAGACAAAGACAAATGAAGACAGTATGCAGAAATCGACCGTTATGTTATGATTGAAATTGTGTTGATGACGTTATGATTGAAATTGTGTTGTGTCACACACCTACAGAAATGTGCTGGGTCACACATCTACTTCAGTGACATTACAGTGACAATTTATTCTCTTTGCTGTACTGTAACAGCCTGTAGCAAGTTATTGCCTCACCCTCCATTGTTTCTCAGTGTAGCTCTATTTATATACCGAGTCAATTTAGTGACTTGCGGTACTACCAACCTAATTTAGGAGTTGCATGTCTATTTTGGTCTTTACTTACAACACAGTGCCATTTAAAAAGACTTTAAACACTGTTGCAACTGTGACTTTTATACATCTGTTTTCTTTGCTTTTCTCTCTTTATGTAGTGAAACCCCTTTATATATTACATTAAACAATCAGGGGCTGTTATCTAATGCTTTACTCTACCTGCAGGTTTGTGTACTGAAGGGATCTGTCAGAAACCAAAATTTAGACTTGATACATATATTCGATTTTTACTCAATCCAGCAATCAAACATGATGCCCTTGTGATTATCATTTTTTTTTTTGCTTCGCACCACCTCATTTTACATAGATATAAAGGATACCTAAGGAAAAAATACGTACGGTAAGCAGGGAGCTTGTGCAATTTGCAAAAAAAAAATAAATGTTTAAGACAAAACAGCAAACCAATAATTTCCAATTTCATTTAGGTCTCTTTTTTGGCAGAGATATACAGAGAAGGCTACAGGTTTTTGGTAAGTATCAAAGCCTGTACCTGAGCATGAGAACTACCAGCAGATTCCAGTCATATCTTCTGTACTGTAGCACTGGAAGAGAGGCTGCATATACTGCATGTGTGTGAAGTAGCTACTCTGGAGTCACACAAACCAAAGATGATTCAGTGGGGATTAAACCCTGTTCCACACTATCTAAAACACTATATAACATACTAGGGGACATGATCTGCACATGGTGGAAAAAAATGCTTGCTTCCTATTCAGGAAGGAGTTCTTTACAGTAAAAGTAATTAAAATCAGAAAGTGTTAGGGCAATTTTTATATCTGCATTTAAAGGGGGTTCCTTTTCTTGCACTGAAGGACAATAATGGCTATGTTTATCAAGGGATTTTATCTGATTGTCATCTGGAGCTGGGAATGGTATATTTTTATTTTTACTTTCCAGGGCTAACTGGTCTAAGCCTTGTAAACGTTTGTCTGGATCAACTGCCGTGTGAGGATGCAGTACAGTGTTGTGCCATATTTTCTGGTTGAACTTCATAGACGGATGTCTTATTTCAGCCCCTAACTATGTAATTATAAATACATGAATCGTCATAAATGGATAATCTTGCATTTAAAATTTCCTTAGAAATCAAATATGTTTGCTTAAATGTTTTTGTCAGTGGTTAATATTATACAAATGGCTTCCCTGTAAAGAAAACAGAACTACCTATGTGGGAGTCACAATATGTATTTAGCCTGTTATTCAACGCATAGGTAAACAAAGGGTTCTTGCATTAGGAAGTGAGCAGGATCCCAGAATGTGCTACTAAACAAACATTATTAGCTAGGACTCTGTGTAACCAGGTATCAGTGTTATGTCAGACGTCCTTCATATAATGCCCAGCAAACACAGCTTCACCTGGCCTGCTAGGTAGATTAGCTGAGGTCATGTGCTGCTGATATACAAATGGCAGAAAAACATTGTCATGTCACAATCCTAGTATGTTTAGGAGTGATGATCAGCTGAAGCAAAGAACAGATAAATATCATACTTCGCAATACAGTAGTGCTGTACCATGCCAGCCATCTGTAAAAGCCAGAAGTTTTGTTTTGTATTGTACAGTACTTTGCAATACAATTATGAATACATAATAGATAGCTATGATAATGGTACCGTTATGGCTGACAGACCTTTGCCAAATATATAAAAAAAAAAAAAAACATGTAAGTTACGTTTTGACTGGAGCTAGAATTTGCTTCAATGAAAATGAAGCTTCAGTTTGAGAACTGTCAGGAGCTCTGTGCCCCAAGCGCTCTATACATAACAATTGATATGGGGCACCAAAACCTGCCAAGGATGGCTACAATATCTGAGAGGTGTAAGCAGAGGGCAATGGTTACAACTAATCAAAGACAACATAGAGGTGATCATTACCAGCAAAGCACCAAACAAAGAGCCAATAAAGCGGTAAAAGGAGGGCCCCTCTGGTCCAGGAGCCCTGGTGTGGTCGCTACCTCTGCATCCCCTATTGCTACGCCACTGCTGCAGTTGATAAATTGGCTATAGTTTAATTACCTGGTAGTTCCCAAATCAGATTGCATGCTGCTTTAAAAAGAGGAACGGTCCCGAAAATCTTAAATTTTAAAACACATACAAATAAGAAGTACATTTCTCCTAGAGTAAAATGAGCCATAAATGACGTTTCTCCTAAGTTGCTGTCACTTACAGTAAGTAGTAGAAATCTGACATTACCGACAGGTTTTGGACTAGCCCATCTTCTTATAGGGTGGTTCTCAGGGTTTTCTTTATTTTTAAAAGCACTTAGTGAATGGCAGTAGCTCTGTCCAACCGCCAAAATAGTGTGAAGCGAGCAGGGAGGCTGGCCAGCATATTTGTATTAATCATTTTCAGGGAATGTCTTTATAAAGAATAAAGGCCATGCTGAGAATCCCCTATAGAGAGATGGACTAGCCCAAAACCTGTTGGTAATGTCAGATATCTACTACCTACTGCAAGTGACAGCAGCATAGAAGAAAAGTAATGTATGGCTCATTTTACTCTGGGAGAAATGTACTTTTTATTTGTATGCGTTTTAAATTTTAAGATTTTTGTGACAGTTCCTCTTTAACAGTTTACACCTCCACCGCCTCAAGCATATTTTGTTCCCTACCAAACCACAATATTTATTTATTGTATTTATAAAGCGCCAACATATTACGCAGCGCTGTACATTAGTTAAAGTTACAGACAATATTTAGGGGTGACATATAGCAATGAGACAATACAGGAATACATGCAAACCAGATCATGCATCACAGTATAAGTAGAAGGTAATATGCATGTTTGTCAATGTTTTCATTCAGTAACCCTTATTATTGTTTTATTTATATTAGTGCATATTTTCTGTCTTGCCATTACCTTTACACAACATTTGTTTAAAGGGAACCTGATGCTATTTTGCAATTTTCTGAGATATAAAATCAATTTTCTGATCAATTTTCCATTACTTTCAATGAAAAATCGATCAGAAAAATGATGTCAGATCGGACATGTTGGAAATAGTCGATCTGACAGAAAATATGTCAGAAAATTGCATCGTGTATACCTAGCATAAAGCGAGAGGTATATGGAAGATGCCATATTTATTAACTTTCAGACAATACCAGTTGCCTGGCTATCCTGCTGATTTCTTTGGCTGCAATAGTGTCTGAATCACACGCCTGAATCAAGCATGCAGCTAATTTAGTCAGATTTTTGGCAGAAACATTTGCTTGATCAGAGTCAATAGCTGAAATCATTAAAGGAAGTGGATCAGCAGGCAACTGGTACTGTTTAAAAGGAAATAAATATGGCAGCCACCATCTACCTCTCACTTCAGGTTCCCTTTAAAGGAGAACTGTAGTGAGAGGGATATGGAGGCTGCCATATTTATTTCCTTTTAAGCAATACCAGTTGCCTGGCAGCCCTGATGGTCTATTTGCCTAAAGAAGTGTCTGAATCACACCAGAAACCAGCATGCAGCTAATCTTGTCATATCTGTCTAAATTTGTCAAAAACACCTGATCTGCTGCATGCTTGTTCAGGGCCTATGGCTGAAAGTATTAGAGGCAGAGGATTAGCTGAATAGCCAGGCAACTGGTATTGCTTAAAAGGAAATAAATATGGCAGCCTCCATATACCTCTCACTACAGTTCTCCTTTAATCACAAAGTGCTATCTTCCTCTGTAATGCTGTACAACTAAGCGCTGTGTACAGGGCAATGCAGATGCACAGCCCATCATGTAATGACGTACACACGATAGGGAAGTATATACAGTACAGCAATACCAGAATACAATGTGATATAAAGTCTTGTTTGAACATGCTAGCAATCTAACACTGATCATATTATCAAAAACTATGGCACGGTAGTTCGATCACTGTTCGACTAACGTGTTGATTGCCATTGCCAACCATTGGCTGTGTGAGCTTGGTGCAAGGTGGCTCCCAGGTAAACAATCAATATCAGGTCTACTGGAAAGCTATGCTACACCAGAATTCATCGTTCAGTAAGAAAAGCCTGCCTCACCTTTTTAATCAGCAGCTTTTAGGAGAAAGTGTCATAGCACTCTACCACAATTTAATAGCACCGCATGAAATAGCTTTTTGTGTCCCAGATACTGTCCTAGAACAATCCAGGAACCTGTTGACAATACAGATATTGCAAGGCAAGCACAGACGTTTGTATACCTGTAAAGCATGTGCAGTTGCTATTGATCTATAATTAAAGAGTACCTGTTTATGAGTCTTCTTTGGCCACCACTGCAGTCTGAGTCTTTGTAATTGTGCTCTCATGGTTCCCAACACAAATGTGCTTTCCTTGCTGAAATATGATTGCATAGTATGTTCAACAAAGCTTGGCTTAAAAGCCTTATCTATCTAAAGATAAAGGTTCCTGAATGGGTCAGCCATACATTCCCTGCATACTTGACATGAGGTCCCCTCAGAGAACACCTTTGCTATTCTTAGTAAGCATTGTAGGGTCACTAGACACACATAAAAAGAGGTCTAATTTGTAAATCTTATTGTCACATTAAATTAGCATTCAGCTCAGAAATGAAGATATCAATTACAATCAAAAAACGTAACCAACTGTTGTTACATAATCCCTTATGCCACGGTGACTACTAATTGTCCATAAACTTCCATAGTAATCTAGGGTTTGACAGCCCCACTGTGTGTTTTTGGAGTGAGCTGCATTGTGTTGTGCGGCACTAAATACGGTATACTTTGCAGCCACTAAACCTACCTAAGTTCACTTGGTGCTAGAGCCTATCCTTCCCTCCCTCGCCTAGCATAACCTCCTTACTGCCAAATGCTATTTGCCACCGAAATCCATCATAACTTTTCTGGTGTACTAAAGCTAGGTTTACACCATTGGCCCGATGCAGGAAGCAACAGTAAAATTGCCGTTGGCAGGTAGTGCACAGCAATTTTACTGGTACTAATGTCAGGGGGGGGGGGGGGGGGCAGTGCTCGTTACCAGGTTTCCAGGCGTGTTTCTATGGCAACTTGTGTCAGCTGGCCTGCTGGACTAAATCACTCTGGACTAAATCATTTGGTCTCATATGTCTCTGTATGTCTCTTGCTATCTATATATGTCCTATTCCAGAGCTTTTTAATCTGCCAAACCCATTTCCGGGCATGACCCAGTCATGCTTGGTGAAATAAATGAGTCTAATTCTTTTGGTGGTGTACCATGCGTTCCCATGGTAATGTGTGTTGCACTTATAGGGTAACATGCGCTGCCCCTGTTCTTAATATTGGTAACACTTATGCGCTGCCTGTGCACTGCAGTTTTATCACTGCATCACTGCATTACTTCGTGCATCAGGCCCCATGTTTGCTGACATGCAGAAAATGCCAATGATTTACTATGGGCCATTTCACACATTGTAGAAAAATCCTAAAAGTGGCTGTTTTGGTAGGAGCTGCTTTGAATTGAAGCACCAGGAGGATCACAACAATATAAGACACATTGGACTACTTGTATCAAAGCCAATGGTCAGATTAAATAACCATCAACAACTGTATAGATGGCTGGGGACATTCACGCTTGCGTACAGGGCTGTGGAATCGGTACAAAAATCATCCCACTCCTCAGTTTATGAAAGCACCGACTCAGACTCCAGGTACCCAAAATTGTTCCGACTCCTCGACTCCGACTCCTTAGTCTAATTTTTACAAAGGCTTTGGATTTGGCTCAAATATCCTCCGACTCCTCAGTTTATTGAAACCAGCAATTTCCAACTCCAGGTACCCACTCTGACTCCGACTCCACAGCCCTCATTGCCCGGTGAGCCATCTGCACATCACATGCTCCTGACAGCCAATAACAGGCTTAAGATGTGATGTGTACTTTGACCACCCCCCACAATGTGCTGTTGAGAGTTAATCCTTAGTTGGCTGTTTATAACAGGCAGACAGCTCACTGTTAACTTTTTCTTCAACTTCCTTCAACTTTTCTACATCTTATTACACTGTCTGCTTATGCTGTAGTGTCTCGTAATGTAACGTAGCTTAGAGCCTAGGTTCCCAACGTGTGGTACACGTACCCCAGGGGGTACTTCTGATGGTTCCAAGGAGTACTCGGGCTTGATAAACTTAACCAAGAATAACACATTTAGAGAGTTTTAGAAAATGATAAATCTTATTTAAACAACACCAAATTAGTGTTTTAGCTAATTAAAAGCAATAGTAAATGCTTGGAAATTGTTTAGAACCAATTATCATGTACTACGATGAAATATATATTTGTCAAGGGGTACTTGTGATAGTGTTTACTATGCTGGGGGTACTTGGCGAGTACAGGGCTTTAAAAGGGGTACATACCAATAAAATGTTGAGAAACGCTGGCTTAGAGGACCTTTGTCGCAAAAATCTTAAAATTTAAATATATGTAAGCATATACAAATAAGAACTAAGTTTCTCCCAGGGTAAAATGAGCCATACATTACTTTTCTTCTATGTTTCTGCCACTACAGTATGTAGCAGAAATCTGACAGAACTGAAAGGTTTTGGGCTAGCCCATCTGCTCATGGGGGGTTCTCAGGGTTTTCTTTATTTACAAAAGCACTTAGTTAATGGCAGTTGCTCCATCCAATTGCCAAAAAAGTGTAGGATGAGCAGGGAGGCTGGCCAGCATCGTTGTATAAATCTTTTTCAGGGAGAGTCTTTATCCTCTATAATAAAACCACTGTGTCCCTGTGTGTGCTGTCTCTGTGTAGCTGGGTCCGTGCTTTTTGCATGGACCCAGCCTCACAGAGACAGGAGGACGGGGCCAGGGAGCCAGACTGGCATGTGAGCAGGTGGCCAGTGTGCGCACGTGCACAGTAACATGCGGCGGCGAGAAATGCAGACCCTAGAGCCCGTTTTTAAACTTTAAAAATGGGCTTGGGTCTGCTAGTGAAGAATAAAGGCCGTGCTGAGAATCCTGTATGGAGATACAGTATGGACTAGCCCAAAACCTGTCGGTAATGTCAGATTTCTACTACCTAATGTAAGTGACAGCAACATAGGAGAAAAGTAATTTATGGCTCATTCAACTCTGGAAGAAACATACAGTACTTCTTATTTGAATATGTTTATATATATTTTCAATTTTAAGATTGTCGTGACAGTTGTCCTTTGACTCAGGTTTCTCTTAAGAACAGTTTTTAGTCACTAGGAATGACCCAACAGCAATGAAAAGCCATGCAATGATCAACATATTCTTGCTTTGCTGAGGTCACAAAGAGTGTTTAAAGATGTATGCACCTGTATTCCTGCTTGAAGTCAAATAAATCTCCTTAGCTGTTTCACAGACATCTGTGATCTCTCATCCATTGTCTGATGCTGCTGTGAGAATGTCAAGTTACTAAGCGCAGTACTTATGCTGCTGGTGCCGAAAGGTAGTAACCCCTAGCAACCACAAATCACATTTTAACAGTTAGACTTCTACATTTTACAGAGCAGTTCTTTGTGAATTGAAGCCTATATGTCTGGATGTTGCTTAAACTGGCAGCATCAAATGAACTAATACTCATTTTAAAGTTTATTTTGGGCCCATCTTGAAAAAGACACATACATGTAGAATAAAGTGGTCAGAGTACCATATCAATTTAAAAAAAAGACCAGCATTACAGCAGCATGACATACCAAGGAGCTAAACATAAACCCCATCCCTGTCTGCCTCATCACTCAGCACAGTTGGCTGCCTTACAAGACATCCATTATAGTGGCTCATGTTAGTAACAGTGTCACTTAGATGATAATGGGCCTAGCAACCTATGAAATCATCCGTTGCCTCTATCTATATAACAAGTGCAATGTTACATCTAACTCAATTTGTTCTATATGAAAACCCAGAGAATCTAATGGGCAAGAAGTAATTGAATTTATTCCATGTTCACACTGTCACGATGACATCAGCGCAGGCAATTAGACACAGAGAACATCTGTTGTCAAACATCAGTCGCATCTTAAACCAAATAGTACTGATGGCAAATCAGCACGGTCCATATTAACCCTTTCATCTACAGGGAGATCTGCCTGAAGAGAGAAACAGTGGCACTTTCTGTTCCCTCACTCTCCACTTTTCAGGCAAAAACCACATCTATGATTTTCCAGTTTGGGTAGCTAAGTGGAAAGCACTCTTGCCTTGCAGCTCGATCTGCATGGAGTATATGGGCCCAATCCAATTCACTTTTTCTCCTGTTTTCTCCCAGGTGATATTTCCACATCTTATCAATAAATAGTATTGCTCATACCGAGAAGATACGAGTCGAAATTTAAATTAGCCAGCGCTGACCGCTGGATCCGACGCGCTCCACTTGTGTTCCACATCACTACCACAGTTCCTGCTTTTGGGTTAAAGGAGGAAGCGTGGTAGCGACGTGGAACGCGGCGTGGAACACAAGTGAAGCGCATCGGGTCCAGGCCAGCACCATAGGTAAGTTAGCTATCCCTCTCCCGCGGCCTCTCCCTGGTTAACTTAAATTTCGATTACGAGACGCTATGTATTTGTAGCTACTTGGTATGAGCAATATTATTTAAAAAATGTCTTTTCAACCACATAAGGGCTGCGGTGTTAACCCCCTAGTGACCAGGACATTTATTGCTTAAAGGGGCACTATTGCTAAAAACCTTGTTTTTAAAACTTTTAGCATACATATTTGTTCATGGAGGACTGTTTTTCCGCATTATGCACTCTTATTTGAATGTTTTTGTTTGCAGGCAATAAACATTTAGAGACTTGTTTTCACGTCAGCAGTTGTACCTTTCTTAAGTTAGTTCAAACCATTCTTCAATAGGGAGGATGATTGTAGTGGTGTGAGAGATCTCGTTATAATCCACCCCTCTGGCCATTTCAGTTCCGTTCTCCCACCTCGTAACTGCTCTAAAGAGCAGTTACTGAGCACAGCAGCCGACGTTAAAGAGAACCTGTACTGAGTAAAATTATTTAAAATAAACACATGAGGTAACTTCAAATGAACATTACATAGTTACCTTGCCATCAGTTCCTCTCAGAAGCTCACCATTTTCTTCTTACAGCGATCCCTTCCAGTTCTGACAACATTTTGTCAGAACTGAAATATATCAGTTGCTGTCAGTTATATATCAGTTGCTGTCAGTTACAGCTGAGAGGAGAACTGATGTGTCCATGTTTCCCTATGGCTCAAGTGGGCGATGTTACAGTTTAACAGTGTGCTGACCAGGAAGCTGTTATGGGGTAATAGCCATTTTCAAAATGGAGGACAGAGAATTCCATCGATCACAGTGGACAAACAGGACGCGGGACAGGAGAAAGACACTGAGGAGTAGACTACACAGCAGGTAACTATGACTTGTGTATGTTTATTTTGACTTTTAATGTTCAGTTCAGGTTTTCTTTAAGTAATAGTCGCAGCCTCCTCCGTGCAGGGTGGAACGTTATTCTGAGCAGCTGCATGTAGTTACGCTGCCCGGCCGCCAAGGACCCTCTTTTCTATGCCGGCAATGAAACGTACACCTATTGTTGTCCGTTTCCATGGTAACCTGACCGGCTTTTTGCTCAGCGCAGGCTTGCGGTGGCGGCATCAAAGAGCTCACACAAGCCCTGTAGCTGTGTGTTGCTCTCGATTGTGCATTGATCTTTATTTATACAAAGTATACATACACATATATATATATATATATATATATATATATATATATATATATATACCTATATATAGTCTCTAAATGTTTATTGCCTGCAAACAAAAACATTCAAATAAGAGTGCATAATGCGGAAAAACAGTCCTCCATGAACAAATATGTATGCTAAAAGGTTTAAAAACAAGGTTTTTAGCAATAGTGCCCCTTTAAATGGCCACTGCAGCTTTAAGGCCGAGCTGCAGGGCCGAACAACTCAGCACACTAGTGTCGCCCCCCAGGTGTTTGTTTGTTGGTAAATATTTATTTTATTACATTTTCAATAAAATGTACTTTTTTTGTATTTATTGTATATCCCTCCCTCCCCCTGCCAGCCAATCAGCGTGATCAGCTGTCATAGGCTTCAGCCTATGACAGCCGATCACTGTTTAGCCTGCCAGGGGGATAGCCGTGTCACACGGCTGTCCCTAGTACAGCGCTGCTGCAGATCGCATCGCTGTACAAAGTAATTAGACAGCAGTTTCGCCGTCTAACAGTCTCCCGAGCGGCAATTGCTGCTCAGAGACTGAAGGTGGGGCGGAGCTCCACCCCCCCAAGCAGGAGATGCGCCCCAACGTGCGCGCGATTCTCCTGCTAGCCCCATAGACGGCCGTTCACGCCAATGGGCGTGGAGCGGTCCTGGGGCTGCCGCACTGCTCACACCAATTGGCGTGGAGCAGTGGGCAAAAGGTTAAGGCACCAGCAAGCAAAAAAATACTCCGAATAATTTTGCTAGCACATCTTCACCTACTTTTTGGTATTTCTTCAATTGCAGACAGCAATGATCTCCTAGGAGAAAAAATGAATTGGATTGACCCATATAGGTTCATTCCATGTTTGAGGCCCCTTGCACTCCTATGTTACTTTTCATGTCACTAGCTGGGGGCGGCGCTATGCATATGGCACAAGGTCATATGAAGGCTGACTTCTGCAGTGCGATGCATCGCACCACTAATACTAGTCTATGTAGTTTGCATATGTCCAGCATAGGCACGCTGTAAATGCACAATTCCCAACCATCTTGCCCGATTTGGCAGACTTGAATATATTAAATGTTCTTATAGGCCTTGCTTCTAAGCAATTCATCTCAGTCCTAAATGCCACTTTGATGCTCCCGGGTGCGACACGTAGGACATTACTTTAGGAAACTTCTGTTAAATAAAGTGCATGACTTGTTATGCGGTTAACTGGTTAACTTTCAGTAAATATATGCTAGTCAGGTTAAGGTATTGCAGCTATTGTATGTATTCAATGTTCAAGTGTTACTCATTTGCTTGTTTTCATTTTATATTCTGACATGTCTGGTCTATGATTATTTACATGTGCTGTGAGATCCCGAGCCAGCGTTGTCCTGTAAAAAAAACATACTACCTTATCTGGGGGAGGGGGCAAGCCGGATCATGTAGTGTCCATCTCCGCCTCTCCCCGGCGCTGAAACCTTTAATGGTTTACTTTCACTTTCTGGGGACACGACACTGCATACGGAGCTCTGCACTCTCATCCGAGAAGCACAGAGATCAGAAAGGCGGGAATGAGTGGGGAAGAGGCGGGATAACACAGTGAAGACCCATTGTGAGGAGGGAATGGGCGTTCCTGACGCCCAGAGGGGGTGATTTGCAGGAGTGCCTCTCCTGTAAAGGACGCCCCTTAACTTCTACTGACAAGCTGCATGTCGCCAAATTCAGAGGATCACAGCATGGAGCAGGGGGGGCTGAGAGCGGAGCAGAGGGGACACAGAGGCATAGCACTGAGCAGGGAACAGGCCTCTGTGTCATATCTGCCCCCCCGGATCCACTTCCGCCTAAATAAAGTTAACCCTCTTGAGGCCGGACAGTTACACAGTGATTACTGTGATTGGCTCACAGTAATAACGGGGCTCCTAACTGGCGTATGGAGAAAGCAGGCTGCAGCGGGCCCAGAATGACAGGAACAATGCAAACAGTGTGAGTGCATAGCAGCAATAGTCTATGTCCTGTTGGAGAGTGATTGTTAGGAATCACATTGTGCCACTTTCTGCCTGCTGGTCGCAGCTGGTAGCATGGACTGTCATGGACTTCTATTATTCCACCAGCAGATGGCTCTAGGGAATGAGTGTCCTGGACTTTCATTATTTCAACAGCAGGTGGCTCTATGCTGTCTGGAGACAGCTCTGTTTCTGCAAAGGTTGCTCTGTGATGACTCTGTGGTTCAATCATGCAGCAGGTGTGGCCTCTCTATATACTGTAAGAGCCCTGCAAGAACTAACCTGTGCCAGAACTTTGTGCTCACAACTATGAGTATCTGGACAATCCTGGCTCTATCGCATTCCTGAGATCTTGTGTCTGCTGCTCTTTTGCCAAATCTGTATTCTGTTCTGACACAAGATATCTTGTATGCATAGTTTTGCATATTATTTGCAATAAACACTTTTGCACCGTAGTTCATGTCTCAGTGTCTTTATTGCTGCAACCCTATTTCCTCTGTTAAGGCTTGTGTCACTGACAGCCACCAGCAGATCATTATAACTAGATTTCCACTACCTCAGTCTAGAACGGGTTTATGTAGAAGCCCTGAGCAGCATTTATAATCTCATTAATAGCAACATTTCAAACCAATAACATTTGCTAATACAGACATGTACTCTATTAACTGAAAAAGAAGTATAAACAACATTTCTCCATATTTTCTGATTTATGTATTGTTGCTTCATGTCAGTCTCTATAGCACTCAGACTGTTATTTTAGCAATAAGCACAGACAATTGGCTGCCCTAACACTGGCTTACTCCAGAAAATAAACATTTTAACCAGAGACAATGATCTGAGCACGCTGCTGTATAACAACAAAGACCTTGATAATGCAATTGGTCAATCATCATGTTAAAAACAACACATACAAAAGATATTCATAACAGAGGTCCCACTTGGAAATGCCTCACTTGTACAGTTCAGATGGATATACAAGCCCAAACCAGATGCTTCAAGCTTCACAGTGAATTATTTATGTAGAGCTGGTATCACAGTGACACTGAAACACTATCATCCACACAGTTTCCTTCAGGAGGGCAGGAAATGTAGAGACAATGGCAAGGCATAGAAATAAGCCAATCTTCTGGGGCTTAACCTCCCTGGCGGTTTATTTATTTTGCCAGGGAGGCTGCAATGTGGTTTTTTTTTAATAAAAAAAAAAATATTTCATGCAGCCAACTGAAAGTTGGCTGCATGAAAGCCCACTAGAGGGCGCTCCTGATCCGTACTTTCGATCGCCTCCGGCAATCGAAAGTAACAAGATAGGCCGCAATGAGCGGCCTATCTTGTTTCGCTTTCCTCGTCGCCATGGCGACGAGCGGAGTGACGTCATGGACGTCAGTCGACGTCCTGACGTCAGAGCCGCCCGATCCAGCCCCTAGCGCCGGCCGGAACTGTTTGTTCCGGCTGCGCTGGGCTCGGGCGGCTGGGGGGACCCTCTTTCGCCGCTGCACGCGGCGGATTGCCGCGGAGCGGCGGCGATCGGGCAGCACACGCGGCTGGCAAAGTGCCAGCTGCGTGTGCTGCTTTTTTCAGAACTGAAATCGGCCCAGCAGGGCCTGAGCGGCGACCTCCGGCGGCATACCCCGAGCTCAGCTCGGGATTACCGCCAAGGAGGTTAAGGAAACTAACATTATGTTTGAAAGTTAATAATGCCCTGAGACACATTTATGAAAATGCCTGAATGAAGCACTCATTTTTGTTCTACACTTTTTCCTGACCACACTTAACACAAAAGAATGAACTGTATCTCCAACCCAACTCATACTCTATACATGTTCTCAAGGCTCGAGTACTTCCTACCAGTAGCTCAAACTTCCTTTGGAGCAGAGCAGCCATATCATTTCAGCAGTACGACATCCTGGAATGGATTCTGGGCCTCACCTCACCTTATCACCTATACATAATTGGAGATCATCACTTCCAAATTGCATGACTTAATTAACCTCATGTCCGTGAGAGGATTAATGAATTACAGGCTTAGTTTTTGGTGAAGAAGAAATGCTAGTCTGCACTGACTATACTAGTATGCTGTACTTTGAAGCATTTTAGATCTCTATACACAAAATCCTGGTGGCCCTAATGTTCCATAGCTTAACTATCATAGGTCATGTTATCAGTACTCCCAATATCCATCAATATAGTGAAGACAACTAGGGCAGAAGAAAAGGTTGCAAGGGGACATTGGAAGAAAATGAGGGGGAATAAGACATAACAAAGGGTGTGTCAGGAAACATTTTGAGTATATTGTAAAACAAATAGAAAAAAAAAACACCCCCACAAGGAGGGGGCATACTGGGAGAAAGCTGCAAGACAACTAGAGGCTGCATGGGAGGGCAGGATATCAGAATACACCTAGAGGAGGACAATAGGTCATGAGTAGGGGGTGTCAGGAGACAACTGGGAAAGAAGAGGAGGCCACAATGAGGATAGAAACCCGGTGGGGTTAGAATGAAAAGCCACAAAAAAGTGAGAGAATATCATGTGAGTAATGAGGGGAAAAGACAAAGCCACACTGAGAAGGAGACCATGAGACAAATGGAAGCAAAGAATAGATCACAATGAAGGGAACTATATCTGGGGACACATGGAACAGAGAAGACCACATGGAGCTGGGCTTCATAAAAGACAAGAGAGTATAGCAGCTGTTATACTCTCTTGTATTTTATGTAATTGAGCTATAAATAAAGAGCTATTTTTACATTACAGCGGTGCCGACTATCGCCTTCTCTCTCAAGATTATGGTCTTAGGACACAAAGACCAACTTGAGGCACACCCCCTTTTTAGTGGGTGCTGTTCCCCTCCTCTTTTGTGAAGGATGATGATGTCAGAGGTCATAAGAAGAAGAAATACAGTGAATATGAGGCATGGCCAGCCACATGGAACATAAGAAGGTCAACAGATACAAAGGAACAGAGAATGGACATTAGAGGTGGGTAGGCAAAGAGTGAGAGTGACGCATGGGTGATGTGAGGTTGGCCTCATTTGGCTGTGTGAGCAGTGTGAAGGTCAGTTGTATGAGAGCCAAGGATGAATGGAACATGCCAGCCAGAAAAACAGACTGAGGGTGCTTTTGTATGTCAGCCAGCAGAAGAACCTTGATATAAGGAACTGCAGTATAGAAGAGAATGGCAACGTGTTTCTCAACAACCGTAAGTGACATCTGAGAGCAAACAGAGCATCTTACAGATGAAATGTGAATAGTTCTGATGTGCATAAAGGTGGCCACACACGATACAATAAAATGATCCGATTTTACGGCAAATTCATAAAAACAATCGGATCTCTCGAAAAAATCGAAAGCTTTTTTTTTATTCGATTGAAAAATCCGATCGGATTACCCGTCTTCTTCGATTTTTATCGATCCGGAATGCCAGATATTTTTCTTCAATCTTGCTAAAGATTGTATGGTGTGTGTTAGATTGTCAATTTATTAATATACACACCCTGGAAATATTCTCAGAGTTTCCGATCATTTTTATCGAAATTGGGGAAAATCGAACATACGTGTGTGGTACATTGGTCAGATTTTTGAAATGTTACAATCAGTCAGAAAAATGTATTGCAATTCTTAAATTGAACAGCTATTTAAAAAATTGTATGGTGTGTTGCCACCTTAGGCTGATGTTATTAGCTCTGTATTGCATAATATGCTGGCACTTTATAAAGTATAGTCAATTATAGATTGTTTTTGCTATGCTGTACCATGGCAATTATTTTGCTAGTGATGAAGAGCTTTTATATTGGTTAATTAATTGTAAATAGCGAAATAGCGTGCCAATTTATTTTTTAACAAAATTATACATCTTGATGAAATTGCCTCAGTTTTTTTTTTCTGTGTCCTGATTAACCTCTATTTGCAACAAATGATCTCCCATTTTGGTGCCCAGGGATGCACCAGGGCTCCAGGTACACTGGGCAATGTCCCTGACTGATGTTCTACTGAAATATTCAGATAACTGGGGAACTGCAGTGAAGGCTAAACAGATGGCAGTGACGCCGTGGCCTACTTCAAATCTCGTTACGAGCAACAATATTCAAAACATGTTGTTTGTCACAGATTTCCAGCTCTGAAACCAGGAATGTAGTATTTAAGCTAAAGCCCCCTTGTTATTTATGATATGTTCTGGCGTGTTAGGAACCGTACCACATAAATTGGCCAGAGAGAAGCACAGCATGGTACCACATTACATAGAATAGCATGTGGTGAAAAAAAAAATCACACACCTGCTCAGACTATTCTCTGGCAACAGTAAACAGAGATTAAAGCCCTAGTTCAGGCTTCCTGATCCTTTTTAATGCATATTATTTGGAATGTATCATGACTTGCAATGCACACAGTTTTGTGCATTGCACATAAAAACAATGAGTAATGCAATACAAAAAGGGTTATGACATGGCTTCCTTGGCCTTTCACTGACTGTGCCCACCTCCTCTGTTCTGCTTCTGAAAGATAAACTCTTTACAATCAGCACTGAAGCTACAGAAGCTCTACTCATCATCAATTCCTGTCCTTACATTATGTATAAGTAAATGTCTCAGGACAGCAGTGTACCTCTTCCTCAAAACAACACACCATATATCATCTGGCCATGTGCCTACTGCCTACACACAAAGATACATACAATGAAACCCATGCAATGATAAACTTCCACTACCAAAAGGAGAAGCCAAAATGCAAAGAAAGTCTCAGAAAAGGACCATAAAATCTTGTATGCTTAGAAACATGAACCTTATGATAAATGTGATAATGTAAATAAGGGAGATGAAATATTTTACAATGGGCGAACACTGACTAAATCATACATAATTATTGTAAAAATTAAGCACTTTTGTACATGACGTTATGTTCATTGGAGTTCCTCATTAATCTGTGTTTCGTGGCTCTGCCAACAAAAACAGAAGGATCAGGATGTGCACAAATGTTTAATAACCTGGGCTTCTGTAGTCTGAAGCAAGCATTATCAACTCATTGAGCACGCAATGAGCTTTTCAATATAATGTATATTTGTTTTGCTTATGGCCAACTTTACTACTGTTCCTCCAATATCAGAATCGGTACTTGAGTGCTACCCATCTTGAATTACAACAGGTCAGTGAGACAGGCCTACAGGATCCGAGACTTCCCTTGGACGACCACTCAAATCCCAGACAGAACTAAAAGACAGATGGGGAAAGACTGGCTGCACCAGGCACCAGACACTGCAGTATTATATTACCTCATTTTTATTAAATGTGCCACTATAATTCACGATATAAAACCGCCCATAAGAGATTTTAGAGTAAAGTACAAGGGTTTTAAACCGGGTGCACAGACAAATCAAAACAGACCAATGCCAGAAAACAGAGACCGTGCGCATTTCCATATATACCCCAAAGACTGCACATTTATAGCCACCCTCCCAATGTCTAACTGCAGCCCCACAAACATGCACATCTACAGAAGGATAAACAGTAGATTATTACAGTATATACAAATCTCTAATATAAAATCCATGGAAAGCCTTGGAATCAGAACACAAACAAGCAAAACTTGCATAAAAAAAACACACAACCATTCAGCAGAACCATCTGAGACAGATGAAATGCATCCAGATGAGACAGGCAAACGGGGCTCGGCAAATTTTGGCGCACCATGAACCACCATAGGCGGTAATGTGAATTACAGCTATAACGGTGTTTAGACAGTTATTTGCGTGCCGTCAAAAGACTGAGCCCAAATTAGTATAAAAACAGTGTAATTCATCCGCCAGCAATAGCTGGAAGCCGAATTACGTATTTTCCCAGTGTCCATTGAGGCCTGGAGGGGGAATAGTAATTAACACCACCATGAGTTTTGCAGGAGCAGGGTGAGCAGTTTTTCTGCTTTACCCTGCAATCAAATTTCCCACTGCCATTTTTGCATGTATGCGCACCCATAATCTGACACAGACACAGAGGCACTATAGTGGCAAAGCATGCAAGTTCCTACTCTGCAGAGGGAGAGGTAAGCAACTAGGGCCAAGCTAACACTATGGAATGGTCCATCTAACAGAAGTTCTAAATGAGGGATGAATAGTGCTGATCATGACATTTGAACAAAGATGGACTTCTCACTGATCAAACAAGACATACACACCTTGAAAGAATGTACTTGAGAGTCTGAAACTAGAGTCCCCTAGTGGAAAATATACTACATCCAGCTAAAAAAGGTGACATCAAGCAGGAGAACTACCAGTTCTGGTCTGTAACTATTCTCACACAGGTAGAAGTGCCAAGCGATGCACGCGGCTATGCACAACTGTTAGCCATAGTGAAGTGCAGAGCAGCATGGCCCTCGAAGAGTAAACATGAGCAATACTCCTTGACTCCAAAGTCCACCTTTTTGATAAACTATCCATACCAAATATTTTTAGTTTATTATCTTGCCTATTGGAAGCAATACATAACTGGCAAGACATCTATTATGCACATTAAATGGAAAACACCAGAACATGAAACACACAACTGGAAAACTATGGTGACTAAAGTGACTAAACTCTATTCAATCACTTATGAAAACCTGTACCAGCATGCAAATGTGAATTGTCTGGAAATCAGCAGGGATGGGAAACAAAAACCACATTGACGAATGCACTCATTGTATTTATGATTTGTACATACTATTAGAGATGGCATAGAGTAATGTAATAATGATGAATGCACAGAATATCTGTCCAATTCTCCTTGACAACATTGTATTCTAAGGCCCAGTGCACACCGGGCGGATACGCCGGCCGAATCCGCCTGAAAATCCACGTGGCTAATGTATCTTTATGGGCTGGGTCACACCGGCGGTTTGAGGTTTTTAGCAAGCCGCAAACGTGCCTCTTGCTGCACGTTCGCGGTTTGCTTAAAACCTCAAACCGCCGGAGTGCACCAGCCCATAGAGATACATTAGCCACACGGATGCTGATGCGGATGCAGCCGGCGGATCTCCTACAAAATCCGCTCGGTGTGCACCCGGCAAATATCGGCTCTCTGCTCCTTAAACCGCTAGCGTTTTGACGATCTGCTAGCGGTTTTGGTATGCACTGGGCCTAAGTAAGACAGTGACCTAGCTGTACACTCGGGGCACCCCTTCTGCATAAATAACAGACAAAAGGAACTGACTAATCGTAACGGATAATGCTATATATTGCCAATACTAGGTGAATACTCTGTACAGAATCATAGGAAGAAATATGGGGTGTACTAAGCTTGCCAAAAGAAACACACAGAGATTGAAGAGTTCAAGCTTTCTCGGCATCAAAAATGTATCTGTCATCAGGAAGGCATAGGCTCCACCAGCCTTGCTTGTGCAACACTATGCTGCATTGCAGAAGCCTGTGTGAACTTGTTGCTAAATAAACACAATACTATACAAACTTTGATCCAGCTGGCATTCCTCCATTACTGTTCTTGAAGGAAAACCAGAATCAAGCTTCTTAAAAACACATTCACTAAAACAAAATATAATCAGCATTAAAAAAGCACTCCATGAGGAATCATTGGATTGGGGCTTGGCCGAATAGGGGCGTAGATGTAAAAAAAAACAAACCAAAAACCTGGTAAAAAGGGCACCGGGGATAGCTACTAGTAGTATATCGGTTAATCACTGATATTCTACTACTTAATTCTGATAGTAAAATATAGGTAATCTTTACCAATATTGTACTATGACCTAACCTAACCCCAACACTCACACAGAACCCTCCCTCAACTGATGCCGCCCCTGGTGGTGCCTAACCGTAGTACCTTAAAGTGGATCAGAGATAAACTTTTACTCATTGCATAATTGTGTTCCTTTCATATAGTTTATAGGGCATTCCTCAAGCCAAATACTTTTTTTGTTTTGTTTTAATACTCTAATTCCCTATAAAGTAAACAAGCCTCACCCACAGCTTTTCACAGTGCCTTGGCACTGTAACAAGGGCCTATGGGAGCTCAGTCTGGGCAAGAGGAGAAGGAAGTTACTAGCCATTGATTTCAGAGGCAGAGGGGAGGAGGGAGGAGGAGGGACTGCATTTACACACAGGCAAGCTGATAGCATCTCCAGCCCTCAGCCTGTGACAATGTGACAAACAGAACATGGCTGCCCTCATTGTATCACAGGAATAAAGAATCATAAACTTTTGAAGCTGTTTGCAGCTAGATATACTGTGTAAACTATCTAAACTTTAGAAAAGATATATAGACAAGTTACTTGTTATAGTTAGTTTTTCATCTTGGAACCGCTTTAACAACCTGGTGGTACCCCTTAACCTACCCCCACACCTGCGGGGTGCCTAACCCAATATTTTGTAGCAGTGTCACATTTACAGTTATTAGATTGAAAGCATGATGGATGTGGAGTATCTGGAGAGCAGCAGGTGGTCCCTTAAAAACCCACAACTCCACTGAAAGGGTTCTGCAGCCTGGAAGCCCAATCCCACAATGAAAGGATGCAAAGCTTCTCTGCTGGCCATTAGAGATGGCCCGAACCTTCGATTTTCGGTTTGCGAACCTCCCGCAAAAGTCCGCCATTGCGCCAATCGCGGCACTTTGCACGCGCAAAATCCGCGAACGGCACTTCGAGTGTTAACTGTTTAGCACACCCGTGCTAAACAGGTAGCACAGCTTTGTGAATCAAGCCCTATATGTGTTAAGAGGAGCGCCCATAACCACAGTTGCTTCAACATACCAATGTCATGGGTTGGTCCATGTCTTAGAAAGTAGATTAATGTAGTTAGACAGGTTTATAAACTTTGTTGGATTGTAATGTCTCCTCAGAATAAGCTGAAGGTTCCCTACCCAATTCCACTGCAGTCAAATCTGAGCAGACACATTTATACACACAACTGGCCAGAAAGACCTCTATTTATTTCCATGTCTCTAATCCATTTCAGAGTAATGACCACATTTAGGAGTTATCTGATAAACTGGGCCAGATGCCATATAGTCATACAAATTCTTATGGAGAATGACTGATTATAGCCCATAATAAAGTAGGTTTTGAAGTGTTAAAGCGCACCTAAACCCAGGACTTCCTCTCTGTTCTAAAAGATAAGCAACTTCATAATATCCTTTACAGAAAAACATTTATTTAAAGTGCACCCGTGGCGGCTTAATATCTACAAAAAAGACACAGAGGCATGTTCCTATCTGAAGGACATGCCTCTGTGTGCCCTGCTCGCAGACCTCAGTGCCCCCTGTGCCCCGCTAGCCCACCCTGAATTTGCAGACATGCAGAGTGTCGACAAACTAACAGTGCCATGATCTCAAAGATCACGAAACTGAAAGTAATGGATTGCAGGAGCTAGGAGCAGCGGGGAGAGGAGGTAATCGACACTACCTGATCCAGTAACTCCACACCCCCATACCGGATCAGGCAACATGGTTTTTTTTGTTGTTGTTTTTTTTTTTCCCTTCACTTTTCGGGTTCTCTTTAAAGAGAACCCGAGGTGTGTTTAAAGAATGTTATCTGCATACAGAGGCTGGATCTGCCTATACAGCCCAGCCTCTGTTGCTATCCCAAACCCCACGAAGGTCCCCCTGCACTCTGCAATCCCTCATAAATCACAGCCATGCTGTGAGGCTGTGTTTACATCTGTAGTGTCAGTCTCAGCTGCTCCCCCGCCTCCTGCATAGCTCCGGTCCCTGCCCCTGTCCCTTCCCTCCAATCAGCAGGGAGGGAAGGGATGCAAGCGGGGACTGGAGTTCTGCAGGAGGCGGGGAGAGCAGCAGACTGACACTATAGAGATAAACACAGCCAGCTCTGACAAGCTGTTTGTCAGCAGCGTGGCTGTGATTTATTTGGGATATCAACAGAGGCTGGGCTGTATAGGCAGATCAAGCCTCTGTATGCAGAAAATATTCTTCAAACCCACCTCGGGTTCTCTTTAAGCAGCAGCATCACTGTGGAGAAATGTAAGCAGTAACAGTTACTTCCTGGTTTCATGGAAGCACATAGAGGGTTAACCTCCAGTGCTTACATATAGCCTGTCACCATGACACAGATCTGACAGAGGTGTCAACTCAAATTACAGAGATTTATTACTAGCAGATAAGGGAGAATTAGACAGCCTGGTATCTCTATATAAGCAAGAAGTTTTGATTCAGGATGATACGATTTATTGGCCAACTTTAGAAGAAAAAGAGTAAGCTTTCAACTATGAAGCCTTCCTCAGACTGATTACTGTATTTCTATAAACAAACAGGGTGTTTTTTTTTCTGTGTGTTACTTCTCTCCTGTGGAAAAGTTTAGGTCCGCTTTAATTCTTTAGCTCAAACTAATACTATTAACTTTTTAAAAGTGGCTAACATTGATAACTATAATACAAAATCTATCTTCTAAAAGAACATATTTATATTCGTAACAAAATGTGACCTCAAACTACTGAGTTGTTAGTTATCAAAGAAGTGTCCACTGTCAGCCAATGGTGAATATAGTGCTTCAATGTGAAAGAGCAAACTGGAGAGCACACAGTCATGGGCCAAGTCTGTATAATGAGTGGACTAACCCTCTGGAGACTTGGCATCCTATCCCTGTAATTAATAAAACTGACTCACTTAAGACAGCATTTCCCAGAATTCAGTGCACCTATCCACAATGTCCAGCCAGAAAATAATTACCAAATAATGCTGCCATTGAAATGCAGAAAAGGAAATGGAAGGCACTCTTCACTTAATATTCACAGGATGAACGTTATTTTTTGGGGTCAGGAAGCAGCCAAAACCTAGATTTGTATAGCGTGTTACGTAAACAGATCAAATGGGGCTCTACTTACATGACTAAACAGTACGTATATATACATCTAGAGAATGACTAGATATACCATACTAATCAAATGTACATGATGTGCAAGCAATATAGAGCACATATTTGGTTTTCTAGGAGCACTTGCCAACTGAGAATCTTGGCAGAGAAAGAGGTCTTCACTTAACGCTGGCAAGAGAGTGCTAATGAAAGAAGATATTCAGTGGCACACTAGCCATGCGCTGGACATGCTTCATAAGTCGCTGCTTTATTTTCACACTGGAAGATTGACTATATTAGCTTGTGAAACCAAAGACATAGCAGAGCTGGAAAACAAAACTCGGTGTAATCACATCAAAGCTACTTTATAACAAAGCTGTGGTGTGGAATTAGAGCTGATCAAAGGCAATGTGGAGGGTTTCTCAGGACTGTGATAAAGGTTGAAAAGTATAACGCGGTTTAAAAGGACACAGATATTTTGTTGTACTCCTTTTTTTTTTTTCAAATTGCTAAATACAGTGTGAAATAAATAAACTAACCAAACTCACCAACCAAATCAAATATTCCTTATTTGTCTCATGCTGCCCCTCCTATTCAGTGGCCCGGCGTCAAGTTTAATAATACGTGTACTACTACTACCAACGGCTACTGTAGTGGAACATCGGTGCACAGCAGATCACATGACTGCTAACCTGCACTATTCCTGATTACTTTGCAAAACAGGACGTAACGGGAAAGTGAACCTTTAAAAGCTGGAGTCTAGCTCCCCATTTACCTTTGCATAAGGCAAGGCTAGGTCCACACAATGCCAGATAGGCCACTTGTAACATCACAGGTGACAAGATGTGCATTTGTAACTGGTCCATTGTGTCCGTCAATAGACATTTTTGTATCCCTTGTAACATACATTTTGCATTTTTGACAAGGAACAGCAAAGGAGACCTGATGACAACTTCCTACTTTTTAGGTATTTGAAGGGGTCTGGGTGTGGATTTTCCCCTTTGTTTTTACAGTTCTCAGATAGATCATACGTGCAGTAGCTGCAGACTTTTTTTTACAATTTTTCATATTTTCATTCTATACCACTGACAGGTCTATTCATTCAAGATGGTGTTGACCAGGAAGATTTTATAGAGCCCAAATAGGAAACTTATCTTGCACTATTTCAGTTGAAAGCACTAGTGAGAATGGATGTAGTCCATTTCTATAGACCAGTGATGGCTAACCTTGGCACTCCAGCTGTGACAAAACTACAAATCCCATCATGCCTCTGCCTCGTTGAGTTATGCTTAGAGCTGTCAGAGTATAGCAATGCCTCATGGGACTTATAGTTCAACGACTGCTGGAGTGCCAAGGTCAGCCATCACTGCTATGGACCTTCATAGAGTTCAATGACATACATAGCTATGCAGTATTTGGGAAAGTCATACTAGATTTTGCACTCCACTACTGTAACAGAGGCCACAGATCTGCTGAAAACAGACACGTCTGAATGGATTCTATAAGGGCTTCACATCCGGCGCTTTCCCCCCGCTTGCCCATGACCGCGTTTGCAATCACGATCCGGCATGTGAAATCTTGTGATTTGCGCTTGCCAGTGTGAACCAGCCCTTACATAGAATCAGTCGATACATCTTTTATCCGCTAGTCTCTGCTCTACACAGTAGTACGTTTTTAGGTCTAGTGTGAACCAAGCCTGGGGGGGGGGGGGGGGGGGGGACAGGAATAGAAAAGCCTTTTAAATACATGTCATTTTGAAGTGTAGATACTAGAAGCAAAATATATACAGTTGGATTAAAATAACATTTTATGATTAGGATTGTCTAAAGATATAAAGAATGCCATCTCTACAGCAGAGTATTTTATGGAAAATAATGTACAGGTAGTCCCCGATTTACAAAGGAAATAGGGACTGTAGGTTCGTTCTTAACCTGAATCTGTCCATAAGTTTTGACTTATGGACAGATTCAGGTTAAAAACGAACCTACACTGCAGTATCTCTGTCCCCTGTACCCTCTTTATGCTCCCCTGATGCCTCCAGTGTCCCCTCTGTAGCACCTCTGCCCCCTAATGTGTCACCTCTGCCCCCTGTACCCTCTCTATGCTCCCCTGATGCCTCCAGTGTCCCCTCTGTAGCACCTCTGCCCCCTAATGTGTCACCTCTGCCCCCTGTACCCTCTCTATGCTCCCCTGATGCCTCCAGTGTCCCCTCTGTAGCACCTCTGCCCCCTAATGTGTCACCTCTGCCCCCTGTACCCTCTCTATGCTCCCCTGATGCCTCCAGTGTCCCCTCTGTAGCACCTCTGCCCCTAATGTGTCACCTCTGCCCCCTGTACCCTCTCTATGCTCCCCTGATGCCTCCAGTGTCCCCTCTGTAGCACCTCTGCCCCTAATGTGTCACCTCTGCCCCCAGTACCCTCTCTATGCTCCCCTGATGCCTCCAGTGTCCCCTCTGTAGCACCTCTTCCCCCTAATGTGTCACCTCTGCCCCCTGTACCCTCTCTATGCTCCCCTGATGCCTCCAGTGTCCCCTCTGTAGCACCTCTGCCCCCTAATGTGTCACCTCTGCCCCCTATGCCCTCAGTGTACAGCAGGAAAATGTCATTTTACCGGTTTGAAAAAAAAAAAATCTTAAACGTTTTTAAAATCTATTTTCTCAAACACTACAAGGTCTTCTTGGAAAAAAAAAAACTACAATCAATACATTTTCGGGCAATTCATATTGGCTGGTCATTCCTTAGTCACGTGCGTACAATCAAAAATGTGACATGTGTGGGCTGTTTAAACATGAGGTATCTACTTGAAAATACAATTGGCATCCAAAATAATTATTATCATAAAGAGATTTCAATGTGTTTAAACTGCAAATGCTTTGTATACTAAGCATGGTCTAGCACTGCAAATATATAAAAAAAACAACATTCTGTATTAAATATACATACTGCCAAAAAGAGCAACAACAGCTGCTATTTAGCCTGTTTCTAGATAGCTCCTCTGACTATTTCTGTCTAGGAACACTGCGCTAAGGCAAAAGAACAGGATCAGCTTACTTAAATGCGGGCTTTAGCTAAAGACAAACAAAACCAAATAGGAATAAAGTGTTGCATGGCTACATGCACAATCTGCATTGAGTAGCAATATAAAACACCTAATCATCTGTGTTTTCAAGCTCAATAGTAGTGTCAAGTTGTGAATGTCACACTGCTATACAAAAGCAAAGCAACATTCACAGTGCACACGATGCAAAGGGCTTGATTTACAAAAGGGTGCTAACGTGCATCGCTAAACTTTGCGTGTGATCAATAAAGCTTTAGGCTTGCTAACTGCTTAGCATTTTAGTTATCACGCCCAAAGCTTTTAGGCATGCTAACTGAGTTAGCACCCTTTTGTGAATCGAGCCCATAGTGTTTTCGAGTACCCCAACCCTCTGCATGCAGTGCGTTAACAAAAAATGCCTGTGCTAACTGTGAAACATACTTTTCATTGACTTTATGCTTCACTGTATGCAATGCAATGCAGAATTAATGTTTTCGTTGCATTCCGGTTCTTGTGTTACCCATGATTCTTGCTTTAGACTTCAAAATTGGACATGTATTGCAAGAAATAGATATGAGCACAATACAGCATAATATTAGCGTTTATTTCTGTTTGCATTACAGGTTCCTGTTTGCATAATTTGAACTGCGAATGGCTAATGTTAGTTTTGTGTTCTTTGACTGCGCCACACCCCTTTCTATACATGCCATAGTCCATTTCTATTTCAAATCCCTAGATGGTGAGTACAGTTCCATTTGTGTGTAAGTAAACATAACAGCTACCGGGAGGACGCCTCATACCTCTGCTTGGTACAGTAATTAGAAGGACACCAGCCCTGCCAGAGGAATCCACAGCCACCGCTGTGCCATAGAGCAAAGTACGGTAGATCAAACGATAGCATTGGTCAGCTGAGGATGCTTATGATCTGTGCATGTAGGGACACAGAGTGAGTGAATTAGGCCTGGAACCCACTAGCAGTGATTTTCTAAGCCTTTCCTGAGCGCTTGTGATTTAAAAAGCTCTTGCCAATGTAATGCTATTAGTGTGATCCCACTTGAGTGATGTGATTTTTTTAAAAAAAAAATCACCCATAACCTTACATAAACAAGAACTTTTCAAATCACAAGTGTTTAAAAAGCGCTGCTAGCGGGTGCCAGGCCTAAGGGCCAAATGCAAGCTAAAGAGGACCACCGGGTCCCTTTCAGCAGGCCAACAAAACTACCTGCCTCCAACTGTAATTGATCAGCAGCACTCTGGGAATTTCCCATTCATAGGACCTCTGTAGAGGGTCAGAACTGGTAGTCTTGGGACAGGAAATGATTTAGGCTTCTTGCACACTGCAAGTGATTCCGATTCAGATTCCGCTTTTTAATCAGTTTTTACATCAGATTCAGATTACGATTTGCAGTGTGCAGGGAGAAAACTGCAAATCTGAATCGGAAGTAAAAACAGATTAAAAAGCGGAATCTGAATCTTAATCGCTTGCAGTGTGCAAGAGGCCGAAAAGAGATTCTTGCTTTTCCTCACACCACAAAACATGTAAAATATGATTTATTTGTTGCTCACCTCCGTTGACGACAGAGATTTTGCCACGCCCTATCTGAACAGGAAGTTCTCACAGTTCCGGACATAAGACGTAAAAAAATAAATAAAAAGTCAAAAGTCAACCCTTTATCATACTACAAAATGTATCTTTATTTTGCATAGCAATGTGGCGTTACAATGGGCCATAACGTCCCACCACACCTCTGTGAATGTAGCCTTACATAAAAACTTTATTTTTTTATTGGACTCAAGCAGGATAACTCCAATGGATTGGCGTGCAGCCCACATTTTCCCATTATTTAGGAAAAGCGAAAAAAATATCAGATATGGGAAATTATAGACCTGTAAGCTTAACATCAGTTATAAGTAAACTATTTGAGGTGTTCCTTACAGTTGCTATACAAGACTTCATAGCAGAAAATAATCTAATTTCTAAGCATCAACAGGGGCGCCTCTAGCCACTGGCATTCCAGGCAAGTGCCTGAAGCGCCCACAATGCACAGGGCGCGCTCTGTGTAATTAAAATTACCCGCTGCATGGCCTCTTTAAAGCTGCGGGCAAGTTATCTCTCTGCCGCCACTGTGCTAGGAAGAGAGCAGGGGAGGGGGTGTGCCTTTCAATGGAAGGAGGAGAGCCAAGGTGGGAAGCATGTTTAGCTTAAGGAGCCCCGCCCCCCTCGCAGCGTGACTCCAGCGTGACTCCAGCGTGAGGAAGAAGGGAAGAGGCTGCTGAATCCCCTACCATAGGCTTCCCCCGGGTCATGCTGCATCTCACATTGAGGGAAGGGGAGCAGATATTAGCTTGGATCCAGGACCTTCGGTTGTAGGCAGATGAAGCCACGGCCACGGGAAGCTCCGCCCCCCACCGAATTGAAGCCCCGCCCCCACCGAATCGAAGCTCCGCCCCCACTCGACCATGGCAGTGACAGGAATTCTAGTGGTGGCAGTAATGAACAAAAGACAGGGACTCTGCGAGCAGGTAAGATGGTGCCTACATTCCATCGGCAGGACCATGACTTCTCCTCACCACCAGAACCACCCCAGGCCAGCATCACCCAGTGACCTCTCCTGACGCCCCCCCACGTAGCGTAGCACGTGACTTCTTCCCAACCCCCAACAGTACCCAGTGAACTCTCCTGACTCCTGCCCTGCCCCCCAGCAGCACCCAATGATGGCCTTTCCTGATCCCCCCCAGCAGCATCCATTGACCTCTCCTGATCACCCCTCCCCTTCCCCAGTAGCACCCAGTAACCTCATCTGACCCCATCAGCAGCATTCAGTGACCCCCACCAGCAGCACTCAGTGTCCTCTCCTGACCCCCAATCAACACCCAGTGTCCTCTCCTGACCCCCAGCAGCACCCAGTTTTCTCTTCCCAACCACCAGCAGCACCCAGTGACCTCTATTGAGCCCCCCAGCAGCACCCAATGATCTCTCCTGCTCCTTCTCCCCCAAACAGCACCCAGTGACCTCTCCCCAATGTCCTACCATATTATTATTATGTATTTATATAGCACTGACATCTCCTGCAGCACGTTACAGAGTACATAGTCATGTCACTGACTGTCCTCAGAGGAGCTCACAATCTAATCCTACCATAGCCATAGTCTAATGTCCTACCATATTATTATTATGTATTTATATAGCACTGACATCTTCTGCAGCACATTACAGAGTACATAGTCATGTCACTGACTGTCCTCAGAGGAGCTCACAATCTAATCCTACTATAGTCATAGTCTAACGTCCTACCATATTATTATTATGTATTTATATAGCACTGACACCTTCTGCAGCACATTACAGAGTACATAGTCATGTCACTGACTGTCCTCAGAGGAGCTCACAATCTAATCCTACCATAGTCATAGTCTAATGTCCTACCATATTATTATTATTATGTATTTATATAGCACTGACATCTTCTGCAGCACATTACAGAGTACATAGCCATGTCACTGATTGTCCTCAGAGGAGCTCACAATCTAATCCTACCATAGTCATAGTCTAATGTCCTACCATATTATTATTATTATGTATTTATATAGCACTGACATCTTCTGCAGCACATTACAGAGTACATAGCCATGTCACTGATTGTCCTCAGAGGAGCTCACAATCTAATCCTACCATAGTCATAGCCTAATGTCCTACCATATTATTATTATTATGTATTTATATAGCACTGACATCTTCTGCAGCACATTACAGAGTACATAGCCATGTCACTGATTGTCCTCAGAGGAGCTCACAATCTAATCCTACCATAGTCATAGTCTAATGTCCTACCATATTATTATTATGTATTTATATGGCACTGACATCTTCTGCAGCACATTACAGAGTACATAGCCATGTCACTGATTGTCCTCAGAGGAGCTCACAATCTAATCCTACCATAGTCATAGTCTAATGTCCTACCATATTATTATTATGTATTTATATAGCACTGACATCTTCTGCAGCACATTACAGAGTACATAGCCATGTCACTGATTGTCCTCAGAGGAGCTCACAATCTAATCCTACCATAGTCATAGTCTAATGTCCTTCCATATTATTATTATGTATTTATATAGCACTGACATCTTCTGCAGCACATTACAGAGTACATAGCCATGTCACTGACTGTCCTCAGAGGAGCTCACAGTCTAATCCTACCATAGTCATAGTCTAATGTCCTTCTATATTATTATTATGTATTTATATAGCACTGACATCTTCTGCAGCACATTACAGAGTACATGGTCATATCACTGGCTGTCCTCAGGGCAGCTCACACTCCAATCCAACCATAGTCATAGTCTAATGTCCTTCCATATTATTATTATGTATTTATATAGCACTGACATCTTCTGCAGCACATTACAGAGTACATAGTCATGTCACTGACTGTCCTCAGAGGAGCTCACAGTCTAATCGTATCATAGTCATAGTCTAACGTCCTACCATATTATTATTATGTATTTATATAGCACTGACATCTTCTGCAGCACATTACAGAGTACATAGTCATGTCACTGACTGTCCTCAGAGGAGCTCACAGTCTAATCCTATCATAGTCATAGTCTAACGTCCTACCATATTATTATTATTTATTTATATAGCACTGACATCTTCTTCAGCATTTGATCTGTGGGGGACGTGTTATCTGCATTTGATTTGTAGGTGGCCATGCTATCTGCTGATTTTATTTTAGGGAATGGTGGCAGCATGAATCATATGGCACACGCTTTATATCAAAAGGGATGCATTATTGCCCCGTTTATAACTTTTTTTACAAATTGCATGAAATACCCGGGGGGGGGGGGGGGGGGGGGGAACCACAAGCTTTCTCGCCTGGAGTGACAAAATGGCCAGGGGCGCCCCTGAGCATCAACATGGGTTTACTAAGGACAGGTCTTGTTTGACTAACATGGCCAGATTTGATGAGGTGGGAAAATGCTAATGTGGATATTGGGAATGTTGTCGATGTGATATACCTCGATTTTGCAGCATGCACTGGGAATAAAAGTACTGCAGCACTTATGAATTAAACTATGGAAAGTGCTTCATGAAGGTAGCATCCAGCAGCCAATTAGAATAACTGTACTCTAAAGAGCCACATGACAGGTAGGAGGAGCCAGGCATGGATTACAGCAGACAACCAGGATAACTGTACTCTACACAGAGCCCCATGCATGGTAGGAGGAGCCAGGCATGGAGAATTGCAGGCAACCTAGATAACTGTACTCTACAGTGCTACATGCGAGGTAGAAGAAGCCAGGCATGGACTATTGCAGGTAACCAGGATAACTGCACTCTACAGTACTTCATGCGAGGTAGAAGAAGCCAGGCATGGATTACCGCAGGCAACCAGGATAACTGTACTCTACAGTGACTGCTACATGCAAGATAGGAGGAGCCAGACAAGTACTATAGCAGGCAACCAGGATAACGGTACTCTACAGGGCAACATGCAAGGTAGGAGGACCCATGCATGGACTATTGCAGGTAACCAGGATAACTGTACTCTACAGTGCTACATGCAAGAAAGGAGCAGCCAAACACAGACTACTGCTACATTAATGCAGAGAGACTGTCAGCAATTACAAACATACAATACTTTTCTTGCTTTAATTTGTACTATAAACCTTAATTATGCCATGGATGATACCTTGTAACAATGTTAAATCAGTTAAGGCACTTTTAATTACATGTTTGTACTAGTGACCTTAGCACGTTTAAAAATGGACTAGGTCTGTCACCGCGCTCCTGCCGTGCGCATACGCGTACCTGCCACGCACGTCCACCGCGCGCAGGCACTCGCACACACACCCGCCCCTTCCTCCCCTTAAATGTCTCTGCGTCCCTCCCTGCACATGCGCCGTACAATAAATCACACACACATTGACATGGGACGCAGAGACACTTGGGTTTTATTATAGAGGATATCAGTTGCTATTTACAGTATAGGACTAATAACAAAAACGTAAAATCATTATATATATGTTTTCCCTAGGCAAGATCAAATGAAAAGATGGTGCCTCTGAGTTTGCAGCCAAAGAGCAAATTGCTTTAACTTTCCAGCTTCCAGTTTAGTAGTGTGTGCAGGACTTTGTTGATCATTAATGTCAAATACAATATTTATAGTGCACATTCCATAACACTGCACCTCCCATATCTATCTACTGCAGGTTCCAACCGAATCTGTCCAGAGGAAGGCAACAGAAAAGCACACAGTGGCTGTTATGCTGATAGCAAACTAGAAATACTCCATTTCAAACACTAAACTACTAAGAATGTATATAAGAACAGAATAATTAACCACAAAATATAGGGTTCTTGCACAAAATGACCTCTGTGGCTTGCAACAGCCACTCTTTACATCACACCAATAGAAAATAACTTTAACCAAGAATTGAATTTCACCCCAATCAGTAGCTGACATCCCTTTTACCATGAGAAATCTTTATCTTTTCTCAAATAGACAATCAGGGGGGTCCTGTATGGCTGATATTGTGGTGAAACCCCTCCTACAGTGTGATGTCATGACCATGGTCCTGACTGTTTGCTGTCTGTGAAACTCATTGCATTGTGGGAAATAATGTTTTTTTTCCAACTGCCAGTGCCAAGCAAGCAATGTCACCATCTGTGCATAAAACACTCAGAAATAAACATTCTGCACAGATTACCTTGCAGAACTAAAGATATCACCACCAGTGATACATTTCAGAATGTATATCAGGGAGAGGAAAGATTCTACAAGGGGCAAACACTGACTAAATAATCTATCAATGAATATTGTAAATAATAAGCAATTTTATGCATTATGTTATTTTCACTACAGTTCCTCTTTAAAGATCTTAAAATGTAAAAAACATACAAATAAGAAGTTTATTTCTTCCAGAGTAAAATGAGCCATAAATTACTTTTCTCCTATGTTGCTGTCACTTACAGTAAGTAGTAGAAATCTGACATTACCGACAGGTTATGGGTTAGTCCATCTCTTCATGGGGGATTCTCAGCATGGCCTTTATTCTTTATAAAGACACTCCCTGAAAAAAGACTTATACAAAGATGCTGACCAGCCTCCCTGCTCACCGTACACTTCTTTGGCAGTTGGACGGAGCAACTGCCATTTACTAAGTGCTTTTAACCACTTTGTCCTCCTTGACGTATAAAAACGTCAAGGAGGACAGGCGCGCTCCCGCGCGCTCCCGCGGCCGATCGCGCGCGTGCACGCGCACTCCCGGCCGCGGAGTCGGTAGCCACGGAATCAATTTATCGGGCTATGGAGCCCGATAAATTGATTCCTCTCCCCCGCTGAAAAAGCGACAGCTTCTCTCGGAAGCTTCGCTCTTTCTGAAGCTGTGTCTCTCTAAGCGTACATTGTACGCTTAGAGTGACGTCATGTAAAAAAAATCGAGATTGCCATCTTGTGGCCAAAAAGTAAAACTACAAGAAAATCTTTAAAAACATTACAATACACCAATATTTCCCCAAATTAAACACTTTTATATCCCACCCTCCCAAAAATGCCCACATAAAATGTTTAAAGAGACTCTGTAACAACAAAAACCTCCCCTGGGGGGTACTCACCTCGGGTGGGGGAAGCCTCAGGATCCTAATGAGGCTTCCCATGCCGTCCTCTGTCCCACGGGGGTCTCGCCGCAGCCCTCCGAACAGCCGGCGACTGTGCCGACTGTCAGTTCAATATTTACCTTTGCTGGCTCCAGCGGGGGCACTGTGGCGACTTTCGGCACGGAAATAGACGGAAATACCCGATCTCCGTCGGGTCCGCTCTACTGCGCAGGCGCCGGAAACTTGCGCCTGCGCAGTAGAGCAGACCCGACGGCGATCGGGTGTTTCCGCCTACTTCGGCGCCGAGAGGCATCAGAGCGCCTGCGCAGGAGCCGGGAAGGTAAATATTGTGTCACCGCTGCACGGAGGGCTACAGCGAGACCCCCGAGGGACGCAGGACGGCGTGGGAAGCCTCATTAGGATCCTGAGGCTTCCCCCACCCGAGGTGAGTACCCCCCAGGGGCCGTTTTGTCGTTACAGTTCCTCTTTAATAAAAAAAAACAAAAAAAAACATTACTATAAAAAAAAAAAAAAAACATAAATATTTACCTAAGGGTCTAAACTTTTTAAATATCTATGTAAAGATGAAATATTTCTCTCTATTTTTTTTTTATAAGCTTGTAAATAGTGATGTATGCAAAACGGAAAAAATGCTCTTTTATTTCCAAATAAAATATTGTCGCGATACATTGTGATAGGGACATAATTTAAATGGTGAAATAACCGTGACAAATGGGCAATAACAATACGTGGGTTTTAATTATGGAGGCATGTATTATTTTAAAACTATAATGGCCGAAAACTGACAAATAATGAATTTTTTCATTTTTTTCTTATTCTTCCTGTTAAAATGCATTTACAGTAAAGTGGCTCTTAGCAAAATGTACCCCCCAAAGAAAGCCGAATTGGTGGTGGAAAAAACAAGATATAGATCAGTTCATTGTGATAAGTAGTGATAAAGTTATAGGCTAATGAATGGGAGGTGAACATTGCTCGGATGCATAAGCTGAAAACGACTGAGATGTTAAGTGGTTAAAAATAAAGAAAACCCTGAGAACCCCCCATGAGAAGATGGGCTAGTCCGAAATCTGTCGTTAATGTCAGATTTCTACTACTGTGACAGCAACATAGGAGAAAAGTAATGTATGGCTCATGATACTCTGGAAGAAACATACTTCTTATTTGTGTTTACATATATTTTAAATTTTAAGATTTTCGCGACAGAAATCCTTTAAACAAATGCCTATATTTCTTTTCCTGAGTTATTAGACATGTAATAGTATTTTTTTTCCACACAGCTGGATACGTAGCACAAATAACTGATCCCTCCCCATCTTCCCATGTCACTCATATTATTGACATAAATATGCGTAGCAGCAAAGTCCTCATTAAATACAAGTCACATGCACTTAGTCAGATATTTTCTGGCTTTGAAGATAGGTGTAAGTTTCAAGAAAAAAAATCCTTAAACATAATCTGCTCTCGTACTGAGCAAGCAAAGAATAAAGCTCTATTGTAAGCGGAACACAGTAGTGATTAGACCTAAAACGCAACTTACTGTGTGGTGAGGCAAGACACGTGGTAAATAGTTACACATGAACCTTGCCAATTTTCCATGCACTGTTTTATGTGAGCACTCCAAACAGCAGCACAAATATCATAACAAAGAACCGTTTATTTGTAACTAAATGAATAAGATTTGTGTTCATTTTTTTTCTAATTTTCAAATGTAGGTCCAGACTGAACATGAAACCAGACAACCTTTGTGTACTGTACATCCTGTATACCAGTGTTTCTCAGCTTCATTATTTATGTTTATTTTGTATTTAGATAGTCCTGACATCTTCAGCTCTTTACAGAGTATATAGTCTGGGCCAGTGATGGCGAACCTTTCAGAGGCCGTGTGCCCAAACTGTGACCCGAAATCGACTTATTTATCACTGAGTGCCAACATGGCAATTTATATTGAATACTGGCTGCCCAACCCCATGTGATCCCCGGCCGGGCTGAGAGCAAAGGCAGGGGCGCCTCTAGCCATTTTGTCACTCCAGACAAGAGAACCTGCACCCCCTCATGAAAATAATCATAATAAGGCAATCGTTCACCAGAAGATAATCATAACGCAGCAATGTTTCACAAGAAAATAATCGTAATGCAGTAATCTTTCAACAGAAAAAAAATCGTAATGTGGCCAGCGTTTCAACAGAAAATCACACTGCAGCAATTTTTCACTACAAAAATTCATATTGCGGCCAGCGTTTCAACAGAAAATAATCACACAGCAGCAATCTTTCACCAGAAAAAAATCATATTGTGGCCAGCGTTTCAACAGAAAATAATCACACTGCAGTAATCTTTCACTAGAAAAGAATCATAATGTGTCCAGCGTTTCAACAGAAAATAATCACACTGCAGCAATCTTTCACTAGAAAAGAATCGTAATGTGTCCAGCGTTTCAACAGAAAATAATCACACTGCACCAATCTTTCACTAGAAAAGAATCGTAATGTGGCCAGCGTTTCAACAGAAAATAATCACACTGCAGCAAGCTTTCACTAGACAAAAATCGTAATGGGGCCAGCGTTTCAACACAAAGTATTGTAACCTGTAAAAAAAAAAAAATAGTATTTACTCTCCTGGCAGAAGTCTCCTCTCCTGGCGGCGGCGCGCAGCTCCACGATTACCTTCCTGCAGCCAGCTCAAAGTCCCGCACTGTCAGGACGTGCTGACGTCTGACCAGACGCCCTTGCGAGCAGAGCGGGGAGGGGGCAGAGCTTTCAAAAACATCTCCATGCATGGATGCTAGTCCTGCTCCGCCCTCAAGACAGATGGCATGCGGAGCTCTCAGCGGCGGGGTTGTTAAGATTAGTGGTGGTAGCGGGCACAGCACGCGTGCCCACAGAGATGGCTTAGCGTGCCGCCTAGGCGGGCATGCGTGCCATAGGTTCACCATCACTGGTCTGTCCCTCACAGGGGCTAATCTCTACAAGTGTCAATAGAAAAACCAATTAACTTCTTATTAACCAATTAAAGAGAACCCGATGTGGGATTTAATTATGTTAGTGGGGCACAGAGGCTGATTGTGCACACTAACACCAGCCTCTGTTGCCCCATAGTGTGCCTCCAGGACCCCCCTGCGCGCCGCTATACCCCCCGCAGTGCTAGCGACACACAGCGTGTCGCCAGCACAATGTTTACCTATGCCTGTTTGTTAGCGCCGCTCCCCCGCCTCCTCCGTATCGGCGCTACCCGCCCGCGTCACTTCCTCCAATCAGCGGGAGGGAAGGGACGCGGGCGGGTAGCGCCGATACAGAGGAGGCGGGGGAGCGGCGCTAACAGACAGGCATAGGTAAACATTGTGCTGGCGACATGCTGTGTGTCGCTAGCACTGCGGGGGGTATAGCAGCGCGCAGGGGTGTCCTGGAGGCACACCATGGGGCAACAGAGGCTGGTGTTAGTGTACACAACCAGCCTCTGTGTCCCACTAGCATAATTAAATCCCACCTTGGGTTCTCTTTAACTATCTTATTAAGTTACCAATTAACTTATCTGTCTGTTTTTTTGGGATGTGAGAGAGTCCCCGGTGGAAATCCACACAAACACAGAGAGAACAGTAAAACTTTTTTAAAAAGTATGTGTCGCCCATTGACTTACATTACTTGCGCCGAAACGCACTGTTGCCCTGTGTCGGCTTAGCGGAAGATCAGGGCACTTGCATTAAGGGTGCTAGACCCCATTGCCTTGCATTTCAATACCCTGCAGTAAAAAAGGGTAACACAACACAGGTTTTCAATGCAAGTGTAAAAGGGGTCTCAAACAATGTAAATTGCCTGTACTGTATACGGCAAACTTGAAAACATAAAATCAGCTTTTGAAAGTGGGCTCCACTTAGCTCAAAGCAAACCTCCATATGCTATTGGCTGTGGTGCCAGCCAGGTAGCAATTTTATCCCAAATGGGATGACTGTAGGAAGAACCAGTCTTCTGTACCATCCGGGGAAGGTGGGGGGATTAATCTTTTTGGCCAATTTCACTGTATTCAGCCGCAGCTTATAGACAAGTAACGCATTCATACAGAATATTATGTGCCTGTACGTTTATAAACTGATCACAGTACCACGGAATATCTGTAGGGTAAATGTTTAGCACTTGCAGAGTGAAATGGAAAGATCATATTTATTACCATAAAATTCTACAAAGACCTGTGCAGCACCTATTTATATCTATGGGATTGTAATGATCGCTGCTGCAGCAGGTGTTGCTGGAAGTAGTAGTGCTGCAGCTCAGGCAGTTCTGATGTCTTTCCATGCAAGCTGCATAGCTTTGTCTGTCTTTCCCTGCTGTCAGCTTGTGACTGATTATCATTCACCTGTGTGGGAATCTGCATGTCTGCTCCCATTGGATGACCTCAGTATAAAGATCTGCTTCCTGCAGGGTTTCCTTGGGTTTTCATAGCTTCAGTTTAAGCCTGTCTTGCAGTTGCTTCAGCCCTCGATCGTGTTTCTTGTTCTAAAGATACTTTGCTGGTCTTTGCATCATATATTGGTTCATTGCCAATATAAATGCATACCAGCACGTTTATTATTTTCCTTGTATTCGTGTTACATTGATACATCAGTGTCGCTGATGTATACGTACACGAACTGTTTATATCCTGTGTGCAGTTAGTCAGCTTTCCAGCACGTTTTGGTAGGTTGCGCGTACCGTGACCACCCGTGCTGAGGTAGTTACCCTGCTCCTGGTTCTGTTTGTGGATTGCGTTCATCTCTGCGAGGAGATAACGAATCCTTCTGAATCCTGTCCTGTTACCGTTTGTGGATTGCGTTCATCTCTGCGAAGAGATAACGAATCCTTCTGAATCCTGTCCTGTTACTGTTTGTGGATTGCGTTCATCTCTGCGAAGAGATAGCGAATCCTTCTGAGCCCTGTTCCCTGTTTTGCTCCAGTGCTAGTCAGCGTTCCTGCTTATGTCATATATCGGTTCATTGCCGATATATACATATGTTAGTCAGACGTTACAAATAGTGTCATTGATAGCTGTAATTGTAATACGCTAGGAAAACATACTTATTGTATATTTGTCTGTGTTACGTTCATCTATCTTGATCCTGCTACTTCCTGACTATCCTGTCCTGTCTTTGTGAGGCACGCCATCGCTGCAATCGCATTGGCTGCCTCATTCCAGTCTGTCATGTTTTGGACGCTTGCTGTCGCTAAGTAGCCGCTAGCTAGCAAGCGTTCATTCTGTCTACCTGTCCTGATCTCCTCAGTTCTGGTTTATGCGCTCAGCGCTACTTTGCGCTGAGACGTTATAACGAAAGCATTGTTTGTGGCTGTCAGATCTGCACCGGCTCTGTGCGCCACAATCTCCTATTGGAGTCAGTCCTCCCCTCCACTATACTAGGGATAGCCTGTTTCCTTGTGCTGGTGTGTGTACCTCCTCCACGCCAGCTCATGCGTTGCATGCTGACTGTGGAGAATACACCACCAAGCCTTACAGGGATCTTTTTAGCTTTTTAGTGAAAGAGGTTTTTCCCTTTAAGTACTGGTCAGGGGTATATTTTATGCTGGAACAAGACTAGCGCTAATATGTCAGATAGATGGGAAATTAACAAATGAACAATCTAACAATGTCGCAGTAAACCCGTCTCACATATTGTCATGCTGCGCCCCCCCCATGTTTCCACAAATGCCTGACATGGAGTGTTGCCTGGCATTACGTCTGACTGTCGGTATGTAAAGCATGTAAAACTCTCTAGTGCACAATCCTCTGGAGGGCAAACGTCTCACATAACTTTTTTTTTGAAAAAAATGTTTTGTTTTTTTTGAAAGGTACAAGAGAGTTAAATAAAATAAATAAGAATGGTGCCCCATAGCAACTCTAATGACACATTATACATCAAATTATAGGTTAACATTAGATCCACCATAACAATTGTGCTATTAATGGGAATCTATAGATGTATAGTGTTTCTATAAGGTATGCATCATTTATTTATTGTAATCACCACAGTAAAAATACACTACAGAGATAAAGTGTATTACAAATAGATGTTTGTTTTCTTGGTGCTGGGCCTGCATCTCTACCTGATAATGACTTGTAAGAAAACTAGCCAGTAGGAATGATCAATAAGATGGAAATAAAATAGTTGATACAGAACTATGCAAATTCTGTATGCAAATGTATGCGGCTTGAAATTGGACCATCTAAATCTTGGGATTTGATTGGTCCTTTCTCGAGCTGTACAAATTTGCATACAAAATTTGAATACTCCAGCATCAACTCCAAACTACAGTTACTTTCATTTTGATTTTTAACACATGAGAAAAGGGTCAACTTAAAGTCTATCTAAACCATCATTTCAAAAAACTACACACTGCAGGGCCAGTGCTGTGTAACATGTAATCAATGTGCCATTAATAAACAGTATGTACATGTGAGAAACCATAACTGCAGCTTCAACCTGTAGGCTCTTCTGTGCTGAAAGGAATATAAGAGCTGCATGTAGATTTATTTTTAAAAACTACCAATTGCCTGAATGTCATGTTAGTGTTCGGCTGTGTCAGACTCTACGCCTGGAACAAGCATGCAGGGCAATGTGTTCAGAGTGGAGGCAGAAGACCGTCCAGGCATAACTAACAACCGGACAACCGTCCAGACATAACTAACAACTAGCAACCGCATCGGGGCCCTTGGGCCAGAGGGGCCCCAAAGGGCCCTCCCTCAACTTCAGTATTAGCTCTCTATTGGTCCTGCGCTCATAATATTCACTTCTATAGATTCTTTGAATAGTGGTAATTATTAACAAAGTGATCCCCATTCCCTTCTTGCACCTCTGACACTATAGTTGCCATTGGCAGATTTTGGTGCTCCGTATCAATTGTTATGTATAGAGTGCTTGGGGGGCCCCAATGTAAAACTTGCATTGGGGCCCACAGCTCCTTAGCTACGCCACTGGGTCCTTGGCTTAAGAACGTTGACCACTTTTAATAATGTTGGTAGAATATTGCGGTATAATTTTCCTTTTGGTCAAAATGTAACCTTTCAGCCCATTACTCTTCCAAGTAGCACTGGAACAGCTATATGGAGAACGCAGATAATTTACAATCTATAAGCCTTTCAGTTTTATCAGATTATGCCTGTCTGAAAACACTGTAAAAGGCCTGAAGAAAGCTTTTTATGTGCCTAATAACCTCATTACAGCTGCCTGAGCAGATGAAGAGTACTGTCAAATTTCACAGACAATACTTACTGGCAACACTTAACAAGAATCTTCTACCCGGTAAGGTAGAAATAACAGGTTATTCCACACAAAATTAACATAAAGAACATCTGTAGTGTGAAACAAATCCACCTGGCTCTCACCAGCTTACCAGTCGCTACAGTGGTCTTCCCTTCAGAAGCAGGAAATTTAGGCACATGCGGTTCATGTAAAATTTGGTGCCGGTTTTTGCGCTCTCCATTCCTGTGGTTAATGGAAAATGTGGTCACTGCTATTGCCGCTAACACAAATATCTGCTATTAGGTGCCAAAAGCAGAAAATTGGGTGCCCCATAAATAGTGGGCGTCGGGATCACCCTGCCCAAAAAATCACTCATACCACATTTAAAACAGTATTCAATGGCACAATTTACATCAACCAGCTAATAATAATAATAGCAGTATTTGTATAGAGCCTTTCTCCTGTCGGACTCAAATTGCTTGCGAGGCAGCCACTAGAGCGCACTCAGTAGGCAGTAGCAGCGTTAAGGAGACTTGCCCAAGAAACTCCTTACTGAATAGGTGCTGGCTTACTGAACAGGCAGAGCCGAGATTTGAACCCATTCCTGTTGGAGCCATTAGGAAAAGGTAAAAATGCACAAAGTAATTTGTGCCTTAAAGCCAAGTTTAACTGCTAATTTAAAATGCTGACTGGTAGTACTGGTAAAGCTGCTTCATTGGCAGTCTGGCTACCATGTCAACACTGTCAGCTATACCGCAACAAACAGAGGAAAAACAACCGGGCACCAGTGCAAAAGGGGCTTTCATTTAATCCAGCTGTAAATGCACAAAGTTGTTACATTTGGTATAACAGGTATACATCCCCCTTCCGGGGCAGCAGCCAGTTGCAGAGACATGGTTTTTGACCTGTTAGCACGGCACTGGGCTCATGTTTGTATTTTTTCTTGAATTAGATTGCAAAGTAAAGCACTCATTTGTTAAAACCATTGCTGCATTCATTTTTATATTTTTTAAATGCCAATGCAGCACAAGGGCCATTCACCCTGTAGTGTAAAATAGTCTGTGCTATGCTTTGTCTAAAAACTACAGTGACATAAAAACAAAATTTCTGTGGTGTCCTTGGCTCAGAGATTATGCCTGCCTCCCCATGTCATGGGTGGTACTTGAACCACTAACCTTGCGGTTAGCAGGCAGTGACATTAAACCTCTGGACCATCTCATCCACCTGACATCATCAGCAGCTAAACTGCCTTATGGCAGGTGAAAGTGACAGTTTAAATTTTCCAACTGCTGTCACTCTCATAGCTTTGAATTTCTACTCAGTGGGATAATTAAAAAATGCTGCCATTCACAAAAGTATTAATGTCAGAGTCCGAATACTTTGTATAGTTAGTCACAATGTCACAGGGGAAGGGGAGGGGTGTGTGCAAAATGTTTAAACTGTGTGTGGGACCAACAACACCCAATCAAATTTCACCTATTGTTTTCAATGGAGAGATTCAAACTGCTCCCATTCTTACATTACTGATGCCAAGAACCCCAAAATTAACACAGTTGGTTATTGGGTGACTTTGTTTCAGGGTTAGCAAGTGGGCCACCAACCAATCAAATTTCACTAATCGCTTTTCAGTTGAGAAAGAAAAACTGCAGCCATTTTTACACTTTGAACTCCTGGCTTCCCAAACTTTAAAGTGTTGGTCACTGGGTGACTGGGGCTAATAGATTGGGGGAAAAAAGGTGGGCCAATAAAACAACAGCCAATCAGATTTTAGTCATTGACTTCAATGAGAAAACATATACTGCCGCCGCTATCACATTTGAAATGCCAAGCTTTCCAAACTTTGCACAATTACTCACTGGATGACCGTGGTCAAAATTTAGCTATACACAGTAGGTTTTCATAAAAGGGAAGGTTCAGGGAGGGTGGCTAAAAAATAAAAATCAATTTCCACTTACCTGGGGCTTCCTCCAGCCCGTGGCAGGCAGGAGGTGCCCTCACCGCCGCTCTGCAGGCTCCCAGTGGTCTCCGGTGGCCGACCCGACCTGGCCAGGCCGGCTGCCAGGTCGGGCTCTTCTGCGCTCCAAGGCCCGGCACTTCTGCGTCCCACGCCGGCACGCTGACGTCATCGGACGTCCGCCGGGCTGTACTGCGCAGTTGCAGAACTACTGCGCCTCTGTGACGGCTTCAAAGGTTGTCTAAGAGAATATTAAGAGCAACTACACCATGAAGTCCAAAGAACACACCAGACATGTCAGGGATAAAAAGTTATTGAGAAATTTAAAGCAGGCTTAGGCTACAAAAAGATTTCCAAAGCCTTGAACATCCCACGGAGCACGGTTCAAGCGATCATTCAGAAATGGAAGGAGTATGGCACAACTGTAAACCTACTAAGACAAGACCATCCACCTAAACTCACAGGCCGAACAAGGAGAGCGCTGATCAGAAATGCAGTCAAGAGGCCCATGGTGACTCTGGACGAGCTGCAGAGATCTACAGCTCAGGTGGGAGAATCTGTCCATAGGACAACTATTAGTCGTGCACTGCACAAAGTTTGCCTTTATGGAAGAGTGGCAAGAAGAAAGCCATTGTTTACAGAAAAGCATAAGAAGTCCCGTTTGCAGTTTGCCACAAGCCATGTGGGGGAAACAGCAAACATGTGAAAGAAGGTGCTCTGGTCAGATGAGACCAAAATGGAACTTTTTGGCCAAAATGCAAAACGCTATGTGTGGAGGAAAACTAACACTGCACATCACTCTGAACACACCATCCCCACTGTCAAATATGGTGGTGGCAGCATCATGCTCTGGGGGTGCTTCTCTTCAGCAGAGACAGGGAAGCTGGTCAGAGTTGATGGGAAGATGGATGGAGCCAAATACAGGGCAATCTTGGAAGAAAACCTCTTGGAGTCTGCAAAAGACTTGAGACTGGGGCGGAGCAGGACAATGGCCCTAAACATAAAGCCAGGGCAACAATGGAATGGTTTAAAACAACACATATCCATGTGTTAGAATGGCCTAGTCAAAGTCCAGATCCAAATCCAATCGAGAATCTGTGGCAAGATATGAAAACTGCTGTTCACAAACGCTGTCCATCTAATCTGACTGAGCTGGAGCTGTTTTGCAAAGAAGAATGGGCAAGGATTTCAGTCTCTAGATGTGCAAAGCTGGTAGAGACATACCCTAAAAGACTGGCAGCTGTAATTGCAGCAAAAAGGTGGTTCTACAAAGTATTGACTCAGGGGGCTGAATAATTATGCACACCCCACTTTGCAGTTATTTTTTTTTTCTTAAATGTTTGGAATCATGTATGATTTTCGTTCCTCTTCTCACGTGTACACCACTTTGTATTGGTCTTTCAGGTGGAATTCCAATAAAATTGATTTATGTTTGTGGCAGTAATGTGACAAAATGTGGAAAACTTCAAGGGGGCCGAATACTTTTGCAAGCCACTATTTATAGATCTTCAGCCATCCTGATAGGGTGGTCTATTTTGCATCCTTGTTGCATTCTCTTTTCCACACTTCTTATGGTGATACTTCGTTCACTCTTTGCTGGCTGCATTTCCATTCCAATCATTTCCTATCTTTAAGACCAGTTTTACACTTGATTTTTGTGTTGCAGTGCAATGTGATGGTCCTCATACTGCACATTGTATCCTCCCTGACTCTTGTTTCTCCCACCCCCTGCCTTCTCTTGCTTATTGTGTATTCATTAGCTGTCCTCCTCCCAGAGTCTTCAGACACTCCCACTGAGGTGTATACTAGGAACTGCAGTGTTTTTTTTTCTTTTCTCCTCCAATCGCTCAGTCACCTCAGCCTTGCTTGTAAACACAAGTGAGCAGGAGCATAAGCAGCTAGGCAGGGAAATAAATGGAAGAGGATGAATATATTACAGATAAAAAGAACCCCCAGCATGCAATTGTTTGGCACTGACTACTAAAGGGCCAGTGCTCCTAAAGTATGTGATAACTCCAAATCATAACAGCAGAAAATGTTTTTCAAGTTTTGAATGTAAGATTAGCATCTTTATCACTTAATACACTCGGACCAGTTGCTGTTGAAATTTGATTTTTATGGTGACAATATCGCTTTAACTAGTTCACTGCACAGGCTATCTTATCCTTGCTGCCAAGCGGCATTTTTACCTTTTAGCACACTTCCCATTCATTTGGCCATAACTACCACTGATTATCTCACCTAAATGATCTATATCTTGTTTTTTTTTTACATAAATAAGGCTTCTGTGGGTGATACTTGTTGTTTTACCTGCCCCCCCTCCCCTTTTCCCTCATCCCTGAGGTTCTCCAAGTGTTTACCTGACTTGAGGGACTTTCAAGGACCAGTTTGTGGCTGTCGGCGTGCAGCCCTTTTTTCTGCATTTGCCGGGGAATAACACTGCCACTGAATGAGCCCACAGCACTCAGCACATGTAGCAGGTACGCGGCTGTCAGCGCACAGCTGTTTTTCTTTATATTGCGGTGGGAGTGCCCTCAGGGGGGAGTCCGTATGATTATGACCAGAGTATAAGCCGAGACCCCCACTTTTGGGCCACTTTTTTTGTCCTCAAAAACTCGGCTTATACTTGAGTATATACGGTATATAATTTCAGACAAGTCCAATCTGATTTCCAATCATTTTTCTGATTGATTTTGTATAGTGATCTGAAACTGTAATCGGAAAAACTATCGGAAATCAGATCGGGCCTGAAGGAAATAATCTATTCAACCTGTCTATCTGATGGGATATTGCATGGTGTGTACCAGGCATAATACTTTTAACCATAGACCCTGAAAAAGCATGCAGATTAAGTGTTTCTGACTGAAATCAGACTGGAAAAAGGCACATGCTGGTTTCATGTGTGTGGTTAAGACACTACTGATGCCAAAAAGATCAGCAGGACAGCCAGGCAACTGGCATTGTTTAAAAAGAAATCAATATAACAGCCCCCATATACCTCTCACTTCAGGAGTTCTCTATAATCTCCAGCTATACCAAGTTGTTCACTAGACTGGGGTACATTTAATAATGATTACTGTGTACTGGCAGCGCACATAAACATTAGCGCAGGTTATGTATGCTAATAGTGTAACTAGTGTTATACAAAGTACATGATGTAAGGTATAGCGTGCGTTGCTGGCTGACTGGGTCATGTGCTGACACAGTACATATTAGTGAATATACACCACTCTCTTTAGGAATTGAAGCCACACACATGCAAGGACAAATAAACAAACTAGTGATCATAGAGGCATGTAATGTAGTCAGGGCTGTATTGGGCATAACAATGGGAGTCTGTACTGCATACTTCAAACATGAAAAAATAAAATCAGCTTTTGAAAGTGGGCTTCACTTACTGTGTATACTCGAGTATAAGTCTAGAAATTTAGGTCTGATTCACTTCATAAAAGTATAGGGGTCGACTTATACACAAGTCATGGGCAACACTGAGCACACTGAGTAATGTGTGTGTTAATAGTGACATTCCCACAGTTCAGAAAGTCCAGGCCACAACAATTAAGAAGGAAAGGGGCAGGGGGGAAATATTGGGCTGCATAAAAGGGAGTGAATAATTGCAGCAATTGGGGCCTGAAGGAGGTATTGGCCACACTTAAGGGACAGGAGGGGTTAATGGCTGCAATACTGTATGCAGAGAGGTCATTAACCCCTCCTGGTAGACTTATACTTGAGTTAATAAAAAAATCCAGCTTAAGAGGGTTGAATATTGGAGTCGACTTATATACAAGGTCGACTTGTATTCGCGTATATATGGTACCTCAAAGCAAACCTGTATACACTATTGGCTGTGGTGCCAGGTAGCAATTTTATCCCAAATGGGATGAATGTAGGAAGAACCAGTCTTCTGTACCATCCGGGGGAAGGGGGGAGAGGGGGTGTTCTTATAGCCCAATTTCACTGTATTCAGCCGCAGCTTATAGACAAGTAACGCATTCATACAGAATATTATGTGCCTGTACGTTTATAAACTGATGACAGTACCACGGAATATCTGTAGGGTAAATGTTTAGCACTTGCAGAGTGAAATGGAAAGATCATATTTATTAACATAAAATGCTACAAAGACCTGTGCAGCACCCATTTATATCTATGGGATCTTTTTAGCTTTTTAGTGAAAGAGGTTTTTCCCTTTAAGTACTGGTCAGGAGTATATTTTATGCTGGAAGAAGACTAGCGCTAATATGGCAAATAGATGGGAAATTAACAAATGAACAATCTAACAATGTCGCAGTAAACCCGTCTCACATATTGTCATGCTGCCCCCCCCCCTCCCGTTTCCACAAATGCCTGACATGGAGTGTTGCCTGGCATTACGTCTGACTGTCGGTATGTAAAGCATGGAAAACTCTCTAGAGCACAATCCTCTGCAGGGCAAACGTCTCATATAACCTTTTTTTTTTCGAAATAAATGTTTTGTTTTTTTGAAAGGTACAAGAGAGTTAAATAAAATAAATAAGAATGGTGCCCCATCTACCATAACCGGAGATGCTGTGCAGGTAGGAAGGCTTTCAATGGCACCGCTGTCCTTTACTAGCAACTCTAATGACACATTATACATCAAATTATAGGTTAATATTAGATCCACCATAAAAATTGTGCTATATATTAATGGGAATCTTTAGATGTATAGTGTTTCTATAAGGTATGCATCATTTATTTATTGTAATCACCCCAGTAAAAATAAACTACAGAGATAAAGTATATTACAAATGGATATCTGTATGGGTCTTGGGTACTCCCCTTCACAATGGAAAGGGTTATCCTTGACCTATAGGAAAGGTGAGACCGGAAGCCCTTATGGTGCAGTATTGTTAGTATAAATTGGAGATGTAAATTTGTGAATAAATTATACTCACAAAGGTAGGTTGCAGTCCTGCAACCACCGTAAATGCCTGCGGAAATATAACTCTCCTTTCTGTATCCCGGACCCTCTGGATCTGGACGGTCGCTCTCCTCTTCTAGTCCTGTTTCCTGGTAGATAATATCGCCCATGGATAGGGGTGACACCTCCAAGAGGTGTGGAGTATACAAGTGAAGCACATTGGTGGAGGCGCCCAAAAGTATGTTGTGGCAACTGCTAGATAATTTTACTCATAAAATAAAAGTGAAGCATATTGGTGGAGGCGCGGATTTATATTTCTATTTAAATTCATAGATTTTTGATTTATATTTTTATTTAATTTTATAAGTAAAATTATCTAGCTGTTGCCACAACATACTTTTGGGCGCCTCTACCAACGTGCTTCACTTGTATTACAAATGGATGTTTGTTTTCTTAATGCTGGACCTGCATCTCCACCTGATAATGACTTGTAAGATAACTAGCCAGTAGGAATGATCAATAAGATGGAAATCATTAATAAAAGAGTTGATACAGTACTATGCAAATTCTGTATGCAAATGTATGCGGCTTGAAAATGGACCATCAAAATAAATCTTGGTGGGATTTGATTGGTCCATTCTCGAGCTGTACAAATTTGCATACAACCTTTGAATAATCCAGCATCAACTCCAAATTATTTCCATCTCATTGAGCATTCCTGCTGGCCAGATAAAACAACGTTATGCTGAGTAGACAGTAATACATATGTTATGTAGTAGTGGACAGCTCTCTCCCCTTGCAGCTCTGAGTCCCTGGATCAAATCCCAGCTTGGGCTCCATCTGCACAGGAATTGCAAATTCTTGCTGTGTCTGTGTGGGTTTACTCTGGGTGTACGAGTTTCCTCCCACATCCCAAAAACAACAAACTGGCATCACACTAAAAATTGGGCCAGACTACAAAGGACATAGGGCCATGCTAAGATCCTTATGTGTTACACTGCACACAGCGCGCAGGGTAGCTGCACTGTGTGCACACAGCGCAGCATTAGGAACTAAAGCGGCAGCTGAAGGGGGCAAAGTTATGTACGTACAGCGGGGAAGAAGAACTGTCACTTACTCCCCAATAATATATGTTTTTAAAACGGGCCACAGGGGGGCGCTGGAGGGGGAAGGATGGTGCAGTATGCTGTGAAAGTTACACAACAGCACCAGTAATAAAATAATTTAAAAGTAAATCCCACCAGGTCAGCAGTACTTTAAGTGTGAACGGTGCCATAGGGAAACATGGACATTACTTTGAAAATCAGTGGTCCTTTCAGTTATAACTGAGAGCAACTGATTAAAGGGGCACTATGGCGGAAAATTGTAAAATTTAAAGTATGTGCAAACATAGAAAAACAAGAAGTATGTTTTTTCCAGAGTAAAATGATCCATAAATTACTTTTCTCCTATGTTGCTGTCACTTACAGTAGGTAGTAGAAATCTGACAGAAGCGACAGGTTTTGGACTAGTCCATCTCTTCATAGGAGATTCTCAGCAAGGCATTTATTCTTTATAAAGATATTCCCTAAAAAGGATTTAAACAATGATACTGGCCAGCTTCTCTGCTCGCTACACAGTTTTTTTTCAGTTGGACAGAGCAACTGCCATTCACTAAGTGCTTTTGAAAATAAATAAATCCATGAGTCTCCCTATGAAGAGATGGACTAGTCCAAAACCTGTCACTTCTGTCAGATTTCTACTATCTACTGTAAGTGACGGCAACATGGGAGAAAAGTCATTTTTGGCTCATTTTACTCTGGAAAAAACGTACTTCCTATTAAGTGTAAACAGGGCCTTAGGATACATATTGATAATTTTTAATCATATAAATGGTCCCCAGATGTCCATAACTATGCTTGTCCATAAGGCAAAGCTTTGTCTAAAAACTACAGTGACATTAAAGCAAAAATACGGTGGTGTCCTGTGGAGTCATCTGCTCCCCGCTAGGAGGGTTACTCAACCTCCCTGCAGCTCAGAGATTATGCCTGCCTCCCCATGTCATGGGTGGTACTTGAACCGATAACCTTGCGGTTAACAGGCAGTGACATTAACCCTCTGGACCATCTCATCCACCTGACATCATCAGCAGCTAAACTGCCTTATGGCAGGTGAAAGTGACAGTTTAAATTTTCCAACTGCTGTCACTCTCATAGCTTTGAAATTCAACTCAGTAGGATAGTTAAAAATTGCTGCCATTCACAAAAGTATTAATGTCAGAGTCCAAATACTTTGTATAGTTAGTCACAATGTCACAGGGGAAGGGGAGGGGTGTGTAAAATGTGGGACCAACAATACCCAATCAAATTTCACCTATTGTTTTCAATGGAGAGATTCAAACTGCTCCCTGTGATGATTTGCTCAGCTGCCTGTGCAGGCAGGCAGCCTTTTGACCATTGTGTAGGTTTGCATGCTGCAGGACTCTGGAAAGAAGAGCTTCTGTCAGTTTTGCAGCTTGTGCTTACAGAGGAATTTGCATACATTGTCATGCAAATTGCCTGGCCACATTCATTGGAGGCGTGTACTATAAGTACTATGTCTTTCCCACAATGCTTCGCTGTTCATAAGGATTTCGTCCTATGTAACACTCCTGGTGGGGTGTCAGCCTTACTCTCTGTTTGAAGATCAGCTTAGAGTAATTCCTGGAAACTGTGCTAGGCAGATTTCCCTAGTGCAGTTAGGATTGTTTATCTGTTTTGTTTGTCTGTTGCGATTGTCCTGTCCCAGTGGTGGTCGATAGGAAGTCGTTCTGATCTCTGTTCTTGGAGCATAGCTGGTGCAGCGGTTGCTACCAGCTATCTCTTCTGTTCTGCCTCTCTGGATCGCGCTAGCTACTTTTCGCTAGCGCTGTGGATCCTTCTGTTCTGTCTCCTGGGATCGCGCTAGCCACTTTTCGCTAGTGCTGTGGATCCTTCTGTTCTGCTACTCTGTACCTGGATCGCGCTAGCCACTTTTCGCTAGTGCTGTGGATCCTATCTCTCGCTTGTCCCTGTTTTCGTGTGTCTGTCTTGTCTGCTACGACCGCTTGCTGGAGGCTCGGTGAGGTAACCGTTAAGCAAGCGTTCGCGTCCCCTGTTTCATGTTTGTCTGTCAATGGTTAGTTAGGCGTGCTTGTCTCTATTGTGCTTATCACGTGGAGACCGCGCATAACCGCGTGCACTGTTGCGAATGAGTGCGGTGTTCGCGGTTAGCTGGCGTTTGTTATTTTCCGCATCTTCTCATTGTATTATTTGCTGTGCCTTTGCTACCCTCGTATTCTATTCTGATCTGCCTTGTGTCACGTCTGGCGATCGCACCTCTCGCGATTGCGTTCCTATTTCATATCTGCTGTTGTGTGTGCGCGGTCGCGGGGTGGCGACTGGATTGGCGCACACACATACAACCTGTCCCTTTGCTCGTTCTCATTCGCAATCGCCTCTCTTGCGATTGCGTTCTGCGCTTCGTACAATTCCTGTCTGGCATTTGTGGAGGTACAGAGGATTGGTTCCTCTGCACTCCCCAGCGCCATCTGCCGACAGGAATTTCCCTCTACAGGTGTGTAGCACCTTTTGCTGGGTGCCTGCAATTACACGCTTGTGGAAGATTTCCGCCGTGTCAGCGCACGCGTTGTGCGCTGATCACGGAGAAAGTTCCACAATCGTTACACTCCCATTCTTACATTACTGATGCCAAGAACCCCAAAATTAACACAGTTGGTTATTGGGTGACTTTGTTTCAGGGTTAGCAAGTGGGTGGAGCCACAACCAATCAAATTTCACTCATTGCTTTTCAGTTGAGAAAGGAAAACTGCAGCCATTTTTACACTTTGAACTCCTGGCTTCCCAAACTTTAAAGTGTTGGTCACTGGGTGACTGGGGCTAATAGATTGGGGGGGAAAAAAAGGTGGGCCAATAAAACAACAGCCAATCCGATTTTAGTCATTGACTTCAATGAGAAAACATATACTGCTGCCGTTATCACATTTGAAATGCCAGGCTTTCCAAACTTTGCACAATTACTCACTGGATGACTGTGATCAAAATTTAGCTATACACAGTAGGTTTTATTAACTCCTGTGCGACCGCCTATCGCCTCAGAGTGGCTCCCCCAGGACCGCCGATTGGTGTCAAGTCCTGGAGGGTGGAGATTAGCAGGAAACGCACGCGCGCATGCGCATGTGTTCCCTGCTCGTAAACAGAGCGGGGATCCGTGATCAGCCAGCCAGCAACGACTGGAGCGTGTAGTGATTGGATCTACATTATCTTACTCATGGATCTACATGATTTTACTCAAATTATATTGTAGTGGTTGGATCTCAGGGGAAGGGAGAAAATAAAAAAAAAACAATACAATTAATTTAAAAAAAAATTGATATCGCAGCAGCAATCAGATACCACTAACAGGAAGCTCTGTTGCCGGGAAGAAAAGGAGGCAATATTAATCTGGCTGCTAAATTGTATGACCGAGTAATAAACTGTTAAAGCTGCAGAGTGCTGAATTGTAAAAAAAAAAAAAAAAATCCCCTGGTCACTAGGGGGATGTAAACCTGTGGTCCTCAAATGGTCAATTTCCACCAGCAGAGGCAAAAGAGCGCTCATTTGGGGTACTGTGAGAGAACCCCATATGCAAATTTCATTTTTTTATTTGCACAGATGCTGGTACTAACATTGAGTTAGGCTGGATTCATAGTGGTCCTTTGCATAACGCATGCATTATACAACTGCAACAGAGACTGGACATAGACGTTAATACAAAGCCTGCATGCAGTGAGTTAAAATAACACGATCTGTTACAAACACTGTGAACAGCCCCATAGAATCGTATGCTGCACATAGGAGAAGTAGGATGCTAGTAGTATAGTCCGTCCGTAGGAGGCACGCCATACGTTTTGCTCTCTCTGGTAAGCCGGTTCATGATTACCCTTGTGTAACTGTTTCTTGTATTTATTGCCCTCACGGCTATTAGCCATTGTATCTTCAGCCATCCTGATAGGGTGGTCTATTTTACATCCTTGCTGCATTCTCTTTTCCACACTTGTTATGGTGATACTTCTCTCACTCTTTGCTGCATGCATTTCCATTCATCCTTATTTGTTTGGCACAACACTATATTTTTTCCATTTTCCACGACTCATTTTTACACTGATTGTTATGGTACACATTATGTGCTACTATGAGCAAGCTATTTTACATTTATAATTATTGCATGGTCTATGTGATAGATGGTTGTACTTGGGACTGATGATTCATTGACCTACTTATGTACAGACCATGAATGTAGGAACTATGTTCATAATGTGCCTTCCTCCTATTTTTATGTTTCTAATTGTTTTTATATAACATTTGCAGTTTAATAAAGATGGTGTTTTGTACATTTATTTCATGAGTGGTGCGGTTTCTTTGGGAACAGCTTGTTTCATGGTACTATTTATGTAATTTGTTCCTTTCTGCACACTCCTATATATGTACAGTATGATTGTCAGTATGGGTGGTTGATGGCGCTTGCCCATTTCTGTTTCGCAGTTCGTATGCTGTGCCTGTCTGAAACTGGAGAGGGGTCCTTCAGCTGCTATGATGTTTCTGCATCTCTTCAGGAAAGCAGATGACATTGATGACATATGTCATTGAGATGACCCAACGACTATCAGCTCAAGGAGAGGGGAATATTTTCTTGCATCAAAAAGGATGATTATTGCTCCTGCATGGCAGGCAATAAAGCATCCCATAAGTCCATCGGTAAAAACGTCTCATGCAGAATCTAAACATCAGGAGTGAATTATTTTTAACTATTAACCCTTAATCTTCCTACTACTTTCTTTCTCTTAAATATCAGTCATTTTTAATTTTCTTTTTTTATGTGGTCCTTTAATCTGCATACGACCGCGTCACGCCTAAAGGCGTGACCGCGGCGGCAGCCCCAGGACTGCCTAACGGCAATTGTCGTCAAGTCCTGGGGTGAGTATTTGCAGGATCTCTGCGTGGAAGATGGAGCTCAGTTCCATCATCAGCCTCCCATCGGCAATCTCCGCTAGGAGACTGTTAGACTACTGTGTACAGAGCTGCGATCCATGGCAGCGCTGTACTGGGGACAGCCGTTTGGCATGGCTGTCCCCCTGGGGAAGACGGGAGCAATCCACTGTCATGGCCTGAAGCCTATGACAGCCGATCGCTGTTATAGGCTGGCAGAGGGAGGGATAGGAAATTATTTTTTTTTAAAAAGGTATATTTATTTAAATATATATATATATATATATTTATACATTTGTAATAAATAAACAAACAATCCTGGGAGCGATGAGTGTCTATCAACAGAAAGCTCTGTTGGTGGGCAGAAAAGGGAGGGGGAATCACTTGTGTGCTGAGTTGTACCGCCCTGCAGAGAGGCCTTAAGCTGCAGTGGCCTATTTTGTAAAAAATGGCCTGGTCACTAGTGGGGTTTAAGCCCAGGGTCCTCAAGTGGTTAAAGCAAACCTGAGACTAGAGGAACAACAGGTTTTCTACTTGCCTGGGGCTTCATCCAGGACCCTGCAGTCTGTTTGCTCCCTCAGCATCCTGACGGGCCACACCAACAAGCTTCTGCAGCCAAATTACAATCCATGCACCCACGGGCTATTGCTCATGTGCCTCAGCCACACACCTCCGCGACTGTGCTCCCATAGCCATTAGTTAACGCTTGCAACTGTGCAGACGCACAACGCTCCCATGATTACCGCGGCTGACTGCGTCAGAACAGAGGGGACCGAAGGACGCCAAGTGAGTAGACAGACTACAGGGGGTTAGAAAAAAACCCCAGGTAAGTAGAAATCCTGTGGTTACCCCCCTTGTCTCAGGTACACTTTAAGCTTGAAGGCTTGGTGTGCGGATATACGTGATGATGATGATGATGATGATGATGATATGTACGGTAATATGCAGAACATAGCAGCCGTATGGTATCGCATGGAAGCCATATGTTTCATTTTTCTATCTGCTGTATATTATGTCAGAGGTGTAGATATGCCAGGCTGGCAGCTGGCTTCATGGAGTTCCTGTATGTACATGTAAATTAACTCTACCATTTTTTGCATTTGAATAGGTCAATTACGTTGAATAGGCAAATGAACCTAGACATTCAAGTAGGGACTGTCTACCTAGCCTCTAATTAGGAGATGGCTAATTATGCCCATAGCCAGTCATGTCCTTACCTTTTGATCTTCTGGGAAATACTGTCTCAGATGTGTATTGTGCTTGGGAGCAATTGTCACCTGGACTGGCTGCAGTGTGCTTTGACACAGCTCACACCAGCACAGGGCCAGGAATTTACATATGACAGCCAGGAAGCTTCACTTCACAATCTTTTGATGTATGGACTAGACCAGCGGTAGGGAACCTTGGCTCTCCAACTGTGATAAAACTACAAATCCCAGCATGCATTTGCCTTTATTAATCATGACTTTGGCTGTCAGACTCCTGCAATGCATTGTGGGACTTGTAGTTCCTTAACAGCTGGAGAGCCAAGGTTCCCTACCCCTGGACTAGACTATAAATTTACCTGTGGAAATTGGGTTTATGGAAGTGTTCTGAAATCTCTGAAAAGATCAAACATTAATACAGGAACGCTTTGAAGTTGCACACATTAAACAGGAAATTGGATTATTCCTGGACCTAAGACGTTGGGGTGGCCCTGGGGCACCAATTTTGCAGCTAGGATAGTCACAACTGGTAGCTCTTTGGAGATAGCAAACGCTAGGGCTATCCTGGTCTGACCAGAAGCTGTGTTCTCCTGCAAACAACGTTTAGACCTTCAAGTTGGTAACGTTTTGATTCCCATTTTATTTTTATGCAAATATCCTTGTGTGTATCGTAACTTTTATCTTTGTAACTTTTTACTTTGTTTTGTAATCTTTTGTATACCGTATTTCGCGCCGTATAAGACGCTCCGGAATATAAGACGCACCTAGGTTTAGGGAGCAAAAAACAAGGGAAAAAAATATATATACTAAACCTGGTGCGTCCATGTTCCAGGAGCGTCTTGTAAATGTTCTCCCTTAATTGGTGTCCTCCTGTGTCCCCTTCTGTCCCCAGTGTGTGTACTACTGTCCCCAGTATGTCACTAGTGGGTATCCTGCTGTCCCCAGGTGTCCCCTGCTGCTACCAGTATGTCCCTAATGTGTGTCCTGCTGTCCCCAGTATGTCCCCTGCTGCTCCCAGTATGTCCCTAATGTGTGTCCTGCTGTCCCCAGTATGTCCCCTGCTGCTCCCAGTATGTCCCTAATGTGTGTCCTGTTGTTCCCAGTATGTCCCCTGCTGCTCCCAATATGTCCCTAATGTGTGTCTGCTGTCCCCAGTATGTCCCCTGCTGCTCCCTGTATGTCCCTAATGTGTGTCCTGCTGTTCCCAGTATGTCCCCTGCTGCTCCCAGTATGTCCTTAAAGTGTCACGAAGGTGTGTCCTGCTGTCCCCTGTATGTGTGCCTCTGGTACGTACCCTGCTGTCCCGTGTGTCCTGTTGTCCCAAGTATATCCCCTGTATGTCCCCTGCTGTCCTCCGTACGTTCCCAAGTGTCCCTGTTCTCCCTGGGTGGTCCACAACTGCCGTTGCGTATGACCGCAAACACCCGCCGCCGCTTGTGCCTATGTCCCCCCTGTGTGGTCCGCAACTGCCTGCTTGTGCCCCCGCTTGAGTCGACGCTATCTCCCCGGTGTAAATAGCTAGACCGCGCTCATCTTACCTAAGTCAGTGCCTTCTGCGGGGATCGGAGACCTGTCTTCACACACGCGGCTCCCCCTAGTGAAGGCTTCTGCTGATGACGCAGCAGAAGCAATTACTAGAGTGGAAGTGCGGAAGTGAAGACAGGTCTCCGATCCCCGCAGAAGGCACTGACTTAGGTAAGATGAGCGCGGTCTAGCCATTTACACCGGGGGGAAAGCGTAGACTCAAGCGGGGGCACAAGCGGGCAGTTGCGGACCACACAGGAGGAACGTATGCACAAGCAGCGGCGGCGGTGTTTGCGGTCATACGCAACAGTTTGTTGGCAGAACGCGGACCACACGGGGGAGCCATGGACACACGCAGGACAGAGCAGCACATAAGGGGCAGTGCAGGGAATTCCCGACGTGGTGGCGGGTCGCGGTTCCTATCGGCGGGCGTTCGTAAGTCGGGGATTCCCTGCCTTTGCCGTATAAGACGCAGAGACTTTTTCTCCCCATTTTGGGGGGAGAAAAAGTGCGTCTTATACGGCGGAAAATACGGTATATTGTTTTCTGCATTGTTCCATTTTTTTCCTGGGATATTAAATCGTTATTTAATAAGTTTGACTTCTGCTTTACTAAACTAACACTCATAGCCTAGTAGAGGAGACTGAAGTGTAACGGTGTATAAGTCCGTGCCTGGTTGTATGATTGAGCAGCACTACCGTATAAGATTGTAATTGCATTGTGTGTATGGGGCACTTCCGCGCTCGACAGCAGAGTGGGAAGTCTCGGAGTGGCTAACAGTATCGTTCGGAATGACTGTTAGTGGTTTTGATTCGCTACCGTGTAAGATTGCAACTGTGCGTGTGTGTGCATGGCGTTCCAGTATTCGGCCTAAAGCGCAAAGCTAACCCAAATACGAAAACGCGGATTGCGTACTGAGCACTCGACAGCAGAGTGGACGTGTCTAGCAACAGCTAGTGGTGGCAGTGAGAAGTGTTTGAGGAGTCACAGCCTTGTGGTAGCTCGACTAAGGCTGCTTCCCCTCTCGATCTGGTCAAACCCGCAGTCGGAAACCAAATACGCAGACGTGCCGCGGGCCGGTTCCTGACACTTGGCACATGTGTCTTTCTTTCTCCCACCCTCCTTTATACTTTAAATAAAACTACAGACACAATTTAAACCATAACACCTGTGAAGGTTCTCAGTTAGCTTTGTAGTAAAATAGAGGCGCCCCACAAGGATATTCACACAATCCTCTTCCTTTCTCTTTCTGTACCAACCACCTTTGCTGCCGTGTTAAGGGTAGGACCCTTTCTCCTCCACAGATACAATGATATATTCAGTCACAGCGCCAAGATTTATGTGGTAAAACAGGAACTCCAATCCACCTCCAGAGGCCCCTCCTGTGTTTTGGGTGCTGTATGATGTTATCTCGGCAGCCCAGTAAAACAAAAAGGAGAAGGTGCTCTCAGTGGATAAATTTCAGGCAAATATTTATTGGAAGTGATGAAAAAAACAATAAAAGCACTCACATCATGAGGGTCCTATCCCAATTAGGACCCTCTGTGGTTAGTTCGCTTCCCACTCTTGTGGTACTCAGCAACAAATACGATCAAGATGCATAGCCCGCTCTCGTCCCAAACGGGGGACGAGAGCGGGCTATGCATCTTGATCGTATTTGTTGCTGAGTACCACAAGAGTGGGAAGCGAACTAACCACAGAGGGTCCTAATTGGGATAGGACCCTCATGATGTGAGTGCTTTTATTGTTTTTTTCATCACTTCCAATAATTATTTGCCTGAAATTTATCCACTGAGAGCACCTTCTCCTTTTTGTTTTACTGGGCTGCCGAGATAACATCATACAGCACCCAAAACACAGGAGGGGCCTCTGGAGGTGGATTGGAGTTCCTGTTTTACCACATAAATCTTGGCGCTGTGACTGAATATATCAAGGTTCTCAGTTAAGCAGGTCATAACAAAAAAATAAAATAATTCATTAAAACTAGAAAGTAGATTAATGGATCATTAATAAGGTAGTTTCAACAGGACACCTTTTGGGAGAACTTTCTCCAATAAGTGTCTTCTTTACTATAAAAAAAATAGAATCTATTGGGGGAGGTGAGGTAAACTTTAAATGTTTGTCAAACCTGTACTTCTGGACCACTAACAAGTCATGATTAAAACACAATCGCCGGAACTGCCTCTGTGCTTAGAGCAGCGTTTTTCAACCACTGTTCCACGGCACACTGGTGTGCCGCGGAACGTTGCCTGGTGTGCCGTGCTCTTATCCCCCCTCCCGCCTGTCCCCGTGGCCGCCGCTGTTATTACCTTAGCAGCGGCTGCTCTCCCCTCTCCAGTGCATGTATATTCTAGCAGCGTATCTCCGGCTGCTCTGTGTGATGCACTGATGCGCAGGAGGCAGGGCTCGGTTACCATAGTAACGGCGATACATATCGCCGTTACAGGAAGCCGCTGCCCTCCTTCCTTCCGCATCAGTGCATCACACAGAGCAGCTGGAGATACGCTGCTTGAATATACACGCGCCGGAGAGGGGAGAGCGGCCACTGTTAAGGTAATAACAGCGGCGGTCGCGGGGATGGGCGTGAGGGTACTAAACTGGCTATACTGGGGCACTATTCTGGGGTACTATACTGGCTATCCTGGGGCACTAAACTGGCTATACTGGGGCACTATACTGGGGCACTATTCTAGCTATACTGGGGCACTATTCTGGCTATACTGGGGCACTATACTAGCTATACTGGGGGCTATACTGGGGCACTATACTGGCTATACTGGGGCACTATACTGGCTATACTGGGGCACTATCCTGGGGCACTAAACTGGCTATACTGGGGCACTATACTGGCTATACTGAGGCACTATACTGGCTATACTGGGGCACTATACTAGCTATACTGGGGCACTATACTAGCTATACTGAGGCACTATACTGGCTATACTGGGGCATTATACTAGCTATACTGGGGCACAATACTGGCTATACTGGGGCACTATACTGGCTATACTGGGGCACTATACTGGCTATGCTGAGGCACTATACTAGCTATACTGGGGCACTATACTAGCTATACTGGGGCACTATACTAGCTATACTGGGGCACTATACTAGCTATACTGGGGCACTATCCTGGCTATACTGGGGCACTATTCTGGCTATACTGGGGCACTATACTGGGGCACTATACTGACTATACTGGGGCACTATACTGGCTATACTGAGGCACTATACTGGCTATACTGGGGCACTATACTAGCTATACTGGGGCACTATACTAGCTATACTGGGGTACTATACTGGCTATACTGGGGCACTATTCTGGCTATACTGGGGCACTATACTAGCTATACTGGGGCACTATTCTGGCTATACTGGGGCACTATACTGGCTATACTGGGGCACTATACTAGCTATACTGAGGCAACTAAACCCCCTACACTGGGGCAACTATGCCAGCTATGCAGCCGCACCCCAGCCCCCCCCCCCCCCCCCATAGCCTGCTGCGCACGGCACTGTCCACTAGGTCGCGCAAACAACCGGGGCCCGCATCCCCCCTGCGCGAGCGCGCCGTTCCCCGGAGAAAAATTTGGTCGGACAGTGCTCCCCGGGCCGGAAAAGGTTGGGAAACACTGGCTTAGAGCAACTGTGAAAAACTTGACCAATGTTACAGTAAAGTAAATATCAGCTTTACATCAACAGCCTTAATATCAAACCAAGAGGTTAACATAATTTGCAGAAGCAGATAAATTATCAGTTGCAACCTGAAAATAGGATGATATGCTAAATACAGGACTTGCAGAAAACATTTCACAGACACCTATTCACAGTGTTATAAGCGGTGCCAATTATAATGTACTGGTTCACAGAACTCAGAATGGCTTAAATTATTCTGTGAAGATAAGGTAAGATTTGTTTTATTTGCTTTAAATTAAGCTTTAAGAGCTGAATGATTATTTTTTTATTATTAAAATCCAACAGGCTCAAAACAAGTAGCATGCTTCATAATGATTTCTTCCTTTTTTTATTTTACTTTTTAAAAACAATTCAAAGATACCGGTAAGTGACAGGCTGGTTGACTTGTGACCTCACTTTAAGACCAGCTCTACACTTGATTTTTGTGTCACAGTGCAATGTGATGGTCCTGGCACATCCCAACACAACGCAAAAAACGATAATCATATGACCTTATGGCAGAGTGCACAGACAGGGTCATATGCATAGCGCCCACCACCCCCTATATCTTGTTTGGTTCGCCACAAATAAGACTTTAATGGGTGATACTAGTTTTTAGTAATTACTTTATTTTCTATGCACTTCAAAAACAAGGGAAAAACAAGGGACAAAAATGAAAAAAAAAAATTACACCATTTCTCCAATTCCATTCCTTAGTTTTAAAATTAACAATGCTACTATAGATAAAACCCACACATGTTATTTGTCCCAGCTATCACAACATTTAAATTGTGTTCCTAGTACAATGTATGTGCTACAATATGTTATTTGGAAATAAAGGTGTATGTTTTTCTGTGTTGTGTTTTGTACCCGATCAATACTTACAAGCCCATTGTAACGATCGGTGTAACAGAGAGAGGATCTGATTACCGGTGAACTGCAGTATCACAGGGAATACAGATATATACCAGATTATAGATGATCTGCAGTATCACCGATAATCAGATATATAAGCTAACCTCTGGACACCTGAGTATAGAAAGAGTGTTTGGTGCAAACAGTAATATTCAGAGGACTAGGCCTCAGTGCAGTAAGGAGTACTGCACAATTCCTTCTGGACTCTCCCGGGAGGAGGAGTCAGGCTGAGAGAAGGAACGACAGAACGAGAGTGACACTCAAGTGGGAGTGCCACTACCAGGACTGGGAACCGCCTCTAACAGTAAGGTCGGTTCTCAAGGTCGGACAAGCCAGGTCGAAAACACACGGACAGACAAGGTACAGATTCAGAAGGCAGAGGCGGAGTTTAAAGTACAGGCAGGGTTCGGCAACAGGGTATCAGAAATATCGAGGTACAGAATCAGGAGGCAGATGCAGGGTCTAAGGACGAGCCGGGGTTCGGCAACAGAGTATCAGAATGGCAAGGTACAGAATCAGAGTTCAGAAGAGTAGTCAGGCAAGCAAAGGGTCATAAAAGATAATCACAATCAAACTAGTACTTTAGACTATCAAATAGAATCTAGCTAAGTGTAGGATTACAGCTCCAGCTGGTCCCGGCACACTTTCGGATCTGACTCAGGTCTGCGTGCTACCACGTTGTGATCGCAACGCCAGACAACCAGCAACTGAACAGCCGGCAATATATATACACAGACACTCTCCAGCACCTCCCTGAGTGCTGGACCAATGAGAAGAAGCAGGGTTGTCAGCTGACCGACCAGGTCAGCTGACCTTTTTCTGGCTGCCATATAGGTTCTGCCTCTCCGCGCGCACGCGCGTCATTCTGAACCTGGAGGGACTATGAGTCCCAACCAAGCCAGCACCGCTGTGCGGTGCATCCGCAACCGCCGCGTCAGACGCGGCGGTATCCCCGCTCTCCGCCATGTCCTCCACGGAAGCAGCCGCCTCACGCTGAGCAGAGGCGGCTGTCTTTCCGTGTTTCCTCACACCCATTTGCTAAAATAACAGTAACATTCCCTCATGACATATTTAAAAAGCTGAGTCCCTGTGGTAACTATTTATGTATTTTTTTAAACTGTCCCTTTTTTTTTCAGCAGCAGCACAAGTAACTTGGTTAATTTAATTTTTCGTGGACTAAGCACTATTATTGTATATGTGTGTTATTTATGGCTTTTATTTTATAAACAGAACATTTTATTGTATTTTCTCTTTTAATTAGAGTTTACATTTATTAGGAGTCAGAGTCAGTGCATTTTGTTTCCGACTCCGGGTACTCAAAATTGCTCCGACTCTTCAACTCCAGCTCCACATTCCACATACCTCTCAAAAATGAATTGTATTCGCACATAACAACGTATTTCTTGTGTGTGACCCAATTCACCAGGCACTGTTCTGGTTTGTGTCTAGTCTCACACTGGTATAAGCGCCTCTGACAGACACGGGTGCGCATACCAGTGTGAGACTATAGCCAACCCAGCACAACAACTAATGTTACATGCCAAAACATTTCCACATGAATACATACATTTTACCACAGGTGAAAAATCCAGTCGCAGTTTTAACAACCACCTAATGTGAGTAGTATTGATTTCAATTGCTCACAAAAGCTTTATGCACATACTACTACAAGGCACACACAGTTTTTCATCCCTGAGGTACCTGACTTGGGGGGATTCCAAGGACCAGTTTTTCTAATTCAACAATGAACAAAAGGTTGAGGTTGCTTTTTTACCAGTTTATTAAGCACATAACAGGTGTGGTATTAAAAACATATTTCAGTTTAGTCTTCTACGTCAGTGCTACACTATAGCAAGGTGTAAGCAAAGCAACAAACAGCCGCCGTAAGGCTTATAATTGGGGACAAAAAAAAACGAGTTTCTTCATGTAAAACCAGCTGAGTATCTGTACATCTGATTTATTAAGAAGCAAAGGGCTGCAGGCTCAGGGGACCCTCCAAACACTCTCACAGCCTGTCTTCAAAGTGACTGGAATGCTACAGGGCTCCTGGAGCTCAGAGTTCAGGTAAAATCTTTGATTGTTCCGTGCTCCCGCCTTCTGCACAAACAGCTTCTTGTGTCATGCAATCAGGTGAACTGCACTCCGTGTTCTGTACAGGACAGCTAGGAAAACATACAATATTTGCTGTGGCCACTCAGTGTGGCACAATCAGCAGATTGTTCAATGGCATATGTCAGTTCTCTAGGTTATTACATCATTCTACTATACGAGCTACATAAAGGTCTCACTTGTTTAGTTTTCTTTGTGCTGCACTTCTAATAACCTGCTTGCTCTAGTAACCAACAAAGATATAATTATATCTGCTACATCTCAGAGCTTAGACCATGAGGGAATGGGAGCTATGCTACACAACTATTTGGGCAGCCAGTCAAAAAACTTGCAGGTGTCATGTTCAGGAAAATAAAAACAAGCTCAGCATCATGTTATATAATCCTTTCTTTAATGTCATTATGTCACTAACTGCTTTCCCTGTTGTTCTGAGAATCCAATGGTCCCATGAAATGCCAGTTTATTACGTTCATACCTGTTGGTTCTTGTTCTCAATGAATGAGAAAAATGTCACTGAAATCAAAGCAGGCCAACCCCGAGCTGGCAATCAAAGAGTCATGCATTGCTGGCTATGTAAACAAGTGTGTGCAGAGCAGGTGTGGCTGAATAAGACAAGGTTTATTTTCACCTCCGTGGTCAGCAATAGATCACCAATATGGAAGTGTACAGCTCTGACTTCTAGTTAAAGTGCACATCAATATTCCATCTAGTGAAGTCTACTGTGTACAGAAATTGCATTATGAGGTAGAGATAATCATTTCAGATCATCACATGAGAAAATCTAGCATCTTTACCACTCATCATCACCCCAGCTATCTCCATAGAAGAAAATACACTGTTCGGCTATGACTAACCAGCGTCTGTACAGCTATCGACCCTTGGGCTACTTTCCCACTATATTTGCCACAGTGGTGTACAGTGGCATTGTAGCCTACCAATGTGATGCGACCCATACAGTACTGTATACAGTCTATAGACGTTATGTTTGCATCACATGCATTGCCTGGTAACGCACTGCATGCTGCATGTTATTCCATTGCAAATCATCCCAGTGAGCCACAAAAGTACCTGTGTGAAAGCCCCCATCCTCTATAATAAAACCCATGTCCCTGCATCACGCTGTCCCTGTGTAGCTGGGTCCGTGCTTTTTGCTACTGCGCATGTGCGCAGCACGGACCCAGACAGCAGTTGTGACTGGAGGACGGGGCAGCGAGCCGGACGGGTGAGCGGACAGGTGCCCGCGCGCACGAGCACTAACATGCAGCGGCGGTGGCGGCGGTATCACTACCTAGAGCCTGTTTTTAAATGGGCTTAGGTATATTAGTTGAAATAGAATTTCAAATTGCAATGCATTGTTATGCTGTGATCCAACAGACATAGGCCTCAATCAGGCCCGTTTCTAGGGTCGTGCGGCCGCCCTGAGCGCTGAGGGAGGGGGGGCGCTGTAATAAAGGGGGGGGGAGTCAGCCCACAACCTCTCCCTCCCTTCCTCTCCCGGGCCGCCCTCGTGCTCCCCCCTCAGACTGCAGAGTTAGCGCAGGGAGTGCTGTATACAGACAGCAACACACCTGCCTGCGTTCCAATCACCGCTCACTAGCCGCTGGTCTCCTCCTCTGCCTAGACGCTGATACACACGCTGCTTCCTGTTTAGCAGGAAGCAGCGTGTGTATCAGCGTCTATCCTGAGGACGGTGCAACGCCAAAACCGGTAGAGCTGTGGAGACTGGGCAACACTCCACAACTGATCTGATCGATATAAGCACTGGATGTGCAATATATGCTGTTTTAAAGTGACGGGTCCATTGTAATAAGGGCTTTCGATGTGAGTACCTTTGTGGTTTTTATTTGGATTTTTTATAAATTTGAATGCATTTTAGTACACACTAACAGTGAATTGATGTGTTCATTTGGTGACGGTCACCTGTCTGTCTGTTGGAGCACGGGGTGACTGCAGCTATCTTCATTTAATGTTTGGATGTTCAGCGCTGAGGATAATAGTGCAAATACCTGTTGACCAGAGGGGATTTTGGTGAACTTGGTAGCTATTGGCAAACCCACAGCCAGTGGGTATTAAGGAGGACAGCGCTGTATGGTTTGAAAAGATTAGAGCCAAACAAATATAATTTGCTTAGGAAGTGGTAAGTTGTGGCAACGTCTATAATTTAGGCACATTCATTTGCAGCAGTGGATGATAACTAGAATTCTGGTTACGTTTAATTTCCAATATTCTACTATCAGTGTCAAGACAGTACTTTCATCGGGCTACCATTGATTGACTATCCTAAATACTCCCCTTTTCCTTCCTAATGCCTAGCCCTAAACTACCCCTCAACATAAACTAGTCCTTGATGCCTAACCCTTAACTCAGCACAATAATGTTGAGTCCTTCCTAATGCCTAATCCTAATCTCTCTCCCCCCAAAAGTAAACTCCTTACTTATACCTAGCCCTAACCTCCCCCAACACCTAACCTCTTAATCCTAATTGTTAAGCCTACCTGTCTCTACCCTAACCACTAAATCTAACCCTATCAAAGCAGCACATAACCAAAACTGATACTCGCCTTAGGTTGTCTTCATTGGCATGTGTATCATTTGCGCACTGGTGCTCAGGAAAGCTACCGTAATAGCTTGGCAGATATATCATTGGAGAACCAGTGCTCAGGTAGCTGGCATGCAGCCGTATGCTACAATCAATATCCAGCACTTACCGTATCTATGTGATCTATCTGATAGCCGAGTGAAGATCAATACAGTTGGTACCAACAAGCTTCATATTAGCAAAAACAAGCATTGGCTCTTGTGTGGCATCCAAGTGCAAAACACTTTTTCCAGCTGATTCAATATATTTCTCCTAGGACAGTCTGTTTAGTAATTATAAGACCAGATGTATTTATTTTTCTTTTTAAACAAGTGATCTTGGTGGCGCATATTGGCAACAAGAAGACTGCAAATACTGTAGAAGGGATTTTACAATGGTGAATATAAAAGGGAAACCAGGGTGATTATTGTGTGAATGCAACATTCACTTTTTTTAACACCTCACAGTTCTCCATGTAAAAGTAGCACTGACATTTCTAGTATAACCATTCTCCTTGCATAACAGCATTTGCACAATGCAGAAATTGGCATGTCAGCAGTAACATTAGCAGCAACATAGAGTTAGCACCAGCCAAATTCTCATATCTGATCGTGTGGAAGAAGTCAATGTTTAGACTGTCAATATTAATTGCACAATAGTTAACCCAAGAGAAGATGGAATCCAGGTTATGTCTCCTATCTCCCTCTTCTAGCACAAAATCACACCACTGAAGGAAGGAAGCTGTAGAGGAACAAGTAACATTTGAAAAGTAGGAAAAAAAATGTACACACAACTGGCAGCATATGCTGCTTAATGTCGGTCATACATCAGAAGATGTATGGACAGATCCACCAAGAGACAGATCTCTCTCTCTGATTAGAGAGAAATCTGGTGCCTGCCCACACACCACAGCCCCCGCCCCCCGTATAGGTTACCTGTCCATCCCTGGCTCCAGGCTCTGTCCGCATACACGCGTCCCACGTGATTGACATGGGTGTTTTTTTTGTAAGCTACAGTAACAACCAAATATCAAAGTGCAATTAACAGTAAACCTCCTCTTTTGTATAAGATAAGGACACTATGACCGGAAAGAAATGGGATTACCTCCACTCCCCCTTCCATTGAAGAGTTTACACACTGCTGTAAGCCTGTTGTTTAGGTGATGTTAGCTGTGGGAGGCACAGTAAGCTGTGATAGTAGGAAGAAGAAAAAAAATTAACACTGGGTGGGTTGAGAAAGAAAAAGGACAGAAGTGATCACAGAGAAACATTAAAGATGAAAGTAGAAATGTTTTTTTTTCTCCATGACAATACTTGGGCTGCATGTTACTGCTACTAATGGCAGGACTGACTGGAATTGGCAGGACTTAACTGAAACACACTCTACCCTCATAGAATTAAATGCTGTGTAATTTCTGTGCATTCCCAACACTGATGACACAAGAACACAAGATTAGTTCTCCAAAGAAGTAGTGAAAATGATTTGAACTGTGTTATACACCAAAGGAATAAAAAAACAAACAAAAAAAAAAAACACTGATGATCAGTGTAATATGTTCAAAAATTATGTTATATATTGATTCCCACATCCCTGTAAAACATTGAACAATATAGTGATACGATCTGAGACCCTTAAAAGGGGAAATAGTGTCTTAAAATTGTAGCGATGGACGACATAGGTCATTATTTGTGCAATAAAAAGTACATACTGGTAAGTCTGTTACTTGCCTTCGAATCATTTTCAAAGCCTAAAGAAATATAAAAGATGCTACTGCAATTAAAAAATAATAATAATAATAATAATAATAACCAGGCCTAATATGATTATACACAAACCAGCAAAAAATGACATTCAGGTATTTGCCTGTGGAATATAGAATATAGGAAGATAAAATAACTTGGAAGCATCATATCACTGAAATGAAACTGAAGCAGCTAAAATAACAATCCCACGCACAGCCGTACCCTTCTCTGCATATTCTCCCCAGGGTTCAGCTGTGTGTCTTTTCTGCACAACTGATTACCTGGCTGAGACTACAGTGAGAAATACACCTCCCACTCATTTCTATTGATGCTCCTGTTCGTGACAATCTGTCAAAAGCCGCAGATGCATCAAAACAAAAGGAAAACATCACATGGATCCGCATGTAACAGGCAACACTGTACAGGCTGCTGCATTCTGAAGACATGGGACTGAAAAGGCAAAGGTGGGGGAGGAATCACTAGTAAAAAGGAAGCCACATACAATACAACGGAATCAGACAATATCGTCTTCCAATACAATAGAGTCAACAACCTACGTATTCTGTATATTAGTTATCAAATGGCAAACAGTTCTGTTAAGGTGCCCATACTGTACATCAGAAGATGTATGGGCAGATAGACCAAAAAACAGATCTCTCTCTGATCAAATCTGATCGGAGAGAGCTCTGTTGCTTGCCCATACACCGCAGGCCGATTACCAATTGATTTCCAGACACACGCCTACGTTACCCTGACAACCACGCGGGGAGCGTCTATGTGGACGGAGGACAGAGCATGGAGCCAGTGGCGGACACAGACAAGTAAAGTATACTGCACGGGGCAAATTTTACACTGGGGGGGGGGGGGCAGCGCCAGGGGGTTCCATTGCAATCGTCCCAATATCGAATGCTGTTACTGCCACGCATGTCGGTCTTACATCTTGCAGCATTGTCCGATGGATACATGCAAGCAATTTCAGCCCAAAATTGGTCACATCCTTGATAGGGCATGCTCTTGGCGGCAGATTTTTGTCATGGAATCGAACGGCCGATCGGCCCCCAAGTCGGCTGGGGTATGGCCACCTTCAGGGAACCTCAAACCATTTGTGTTCTGTATTAAATGACTACCAGTTTGTACAATTACTGTTCATAGAACTAGAACTGAGAAAGTGTCGCGGCAGAACAGCATTGCAGCCTCTTGCCAGTCTTTATGTGCTATACCACATTGCTTCTTCAAAAGCACTTTTCACCACAAGCACTTCTAGGCAACAGTCAAAAAAACCAAATCAAGATGTAAATGTTTTACTTCCAAAATAAAGCAGGAATGCTTAGCACAGAGTAAAACTACAATGGGAGTAAATAAGCATCTGCTTACGGCCCAGTGTGCACAACTAATTCAAAAGACAACACATAACATACTGACCAGGTAAGCCCTTATATGTACTGATTTGTGTCTACTTCTAGTCTTCCCACTGAAGAAAGAAGACTGGCATGTAGCCTACCTGGCCTTGCTGGAAAAGTGCCCAGAAGATATTCAGTTTGCCTGCTAGTCCCAGACTGACATTTAGCACTGCATTACTACGTTGTTCATAACAAAGCAGCCACGTAAATGAAAAACATTAAAAAACAAAACTGTGATGTGTGGTTTTAAAAGTAAGGCCTTGTTCACATTATATGGGCTGAAACACAGTAACGGCAGAAGGGTATAGACTGCCCTTCTACCGTTCACATTTACTGCACTGCGCAGCAGTACGATGCGCTAGGAAGCGCTTGCGTACTGCTGCATGCATTTTGCCCTGAAGCGCAGAGCTAATCCCATCACTGTCAGCAGCGCAGATAGCGTGCGATCGTATGCGCTGCGCTCGGATCGCACGGCCATCTGCGCTAGGTAGAAGTGAACGAGGCCTTAGACACAAAATGACCGAGAAGACAAAAAGAAAATAGGCAAGTTAAAAAAAAAAAAAAAAAGTTAAAGAGGAACTTAAACGATTGAACTTTGAATTCCAATCAATATCTGATAACCTCTTACCATTGAGAAATTTTTATCTTTTCTTGAATAGATCATCGGGGGGGGGGGGGGGGGGTCTGTGTGGCAGATATTGTGGTAAAACCCCTCCCACAGTTTGATGTCATGACCATGGTCCAGACAGTTTGCTGTCTGTGAACCTCATTGCATTGTGGGAAATACAAACTTTTTCAAAGTGCCAGTATTTCAGTATCAGTATCTCCCTTTGTGTATAGAACTCTCAGTAATGAACATTCTGCAGATTACCAGGCAAACTAAAGACATCACCACCAGTGATACATTACAGAATGTAAATCAGGGAGAGGAAAGATTTTACAATGAGCTAACACTGAGTAAATATTCTATAAATGAATACTGTAAACAACAAGCTATTTTATTTTCACTACAGTTCCTCTTTAACTACTTTACCCCCAGCAGTACGGATTTCACCGTCCCTTTTTCCACCGTTACCACCAAGGGACGGAGAAATCCGTACCTGACGCAGCTCCCGCTCGCCCGTGAGCGTGCCCCCGCGCTCGTGCACGCCGCCGCCCTCTCGCCCGGAGATCAATGAACAGGAAAAACCTTTCCCATTCGTTGATCTCTGCCCCCCCCCCCCCCCCCCGCAATGATCAGCTGCTTCTACGAGATCATTGTGAGAAAAAAACAGTGTCCCAGCCTCCTAACTCTTCCTGCAAGCGTACTTCCTGTACGCTTGCAGGTCGCATAAACAAAAACTCACTGTGGCCATCTTGTGGCCAAAAAGTAAAACTACACCCTAAAGCATTTTTCATATACAAATACATTACTTTTACACTAAAAATTAACTCATTACCTCCTACACTCCCCAATTTTTTCTTTTTTGTAATAAAAAAAATTACAATTAAAAAAAATACATAAATAGTTACCTTTGGGACTTAACTTTTTAAATATTCATGTCAAAAGGGTATAACACTGTTACTTTATAAACTATGGGCTTGTAATTAGGGATGGACGCAAAACTGAAAAAAATGCACCTTTATTTCCAAATAAAATATTGGCGCCAAACATTGTGATAGGGACATAATTTAAACAGTTTTATAACCGGAACAAATGGGCAAATAAATTTAATGGGTTTTAATTACAGTAACATGCATTATTTAAAAACTATAAAGGCCGAAAACTGAAAAATAATACATTTTCCCACATTTTTTCCTATTTTCACATTAAAACACATTTAGAATAAAATAATTCTTGGCATAATGTTCCACTTAAAGAAAGCCTAATTGGTGGCGAAACGAACAAGATATAGTTCATTTAATTGTGATAAGTTATGATAAAGTTGTAGACGAATGAATGGAAGGAGCGCTGAAAGGTGAAAATTGCTCTGGTGCTAAAGGGGTAAAACCCCTCAGTTGTGAAGTGGTTAAACTATTTAAAGCAGAGTTCCAAATATGCAATTTAGAGTTCAGAGTGGATTACTATGTATTCAAATCAAAGACATCAGTCTGAAATACTTTTTATTCCTAGGAAGAAAAGTTTGTTTGATTATAAATAATCAAAATATTTTGCATATGCTTTTAACCACTTCCCGACCGCCTAACGCACAGAGGCGGCCGGGAAGTGGAGCCCTTAAGGACCGGCTCACCCACAGAGGCGGCGGTCCATTTAAGGGCATGGGCGGAGCGATCGCGTCATCCGTGACGCGATCCTCCGCCGGCGCCTGTCACCGCTCGCTCGCCGCAACATCCCGCCGGCTATACGGAAGCGCCGGCGGGATGTTAACCCCGCGATCGCCGCATACAAAGTGTATAATACACTTTGTAATGTTTACAAAGTGTATTATACAGGCTGCCTCCTGCCCTGGTGGTCCCAGTGTCCGAGGGACCACCAGGGCAGGCTGCAGCCACCCTAGTCTGCACCCAAGCACACTGATTTCTCCCCCCCCTGCCCCAGATCGCCCACAGCACCCATCAGACCCCCCCCCTGCCCACCCCCCAGACCCCTGTTTGCACCCAATCACCCCCCTAATCACCCATCAATCACTCCCTGTCACTATCTGTCAACGCTATTTTTTTTTTATCCCCCCCCCCCTGCTCCCTGCCCCCTCCTGATCACCCCCCACCCCTCAGATTCTCCCCAGACCCCCCCCCCAGACCCCCCCCCCCGTTTACTGTATGCATCTATCCCCCTGATCACCTGTCAATCACCTGTCAATCACCCGTCAATCACCCATCAATCACCCGTCAATCACCCCCTGTCACTGCCACCCATCAATCAGCCCCTAACCTGCCCCTTGCGGGCAATCTGATCACCCCCCCACACCAATAGATCGCCCACAGATCCGACATCAGATCACCTCCCAAATCCATTGTTTACATCTATTCTCTCCTCTAAACACCCACTAATTACCCATCAATCACCCATCAATCACCCCCTATCACCACTTGTCACTTTTACCTATCAGATCAGACCCTAATCTGCCCCTTGCGGGCACCCAATCACCCGCCCACACGCTCAGATTGCCCTCTGACCCCCCCTTATCAATTCACCAGTGCATTAATTACATCTGTTCTTCCCTGTAATAACCCACTGATCACCTGTCAATCACCTGCCAATCACCTATCACCCATCAATCACCCCCTGTCACCCCCTGTCACTGCCACCCATCAATCAGCCCCTAACCTGCCCCTTGCGGGCAATCTGATCACCCACCCACACCATTAGATCGCCCGCAAACCCGCCGTCAGATTACCTCCCAAATGTATCGTTTACATCTGTTATCTTCTCTAAACACCCACTAATTACCCATCAATCACCCCCTATCACCACCTGTCACTGTTACCTATCAGATCAGACCCTAATCTGCCCCTTGCGGGCACCCAATCACCCGCCCACACGCTCAGATTGCCCTCAGACCCCCCCCCCTTATCAATTCGCCAGTGCATTAATTACATCTGTCCTTCCCTGTAATAACCCACTGATCACCTGTCAATCACCTGCCAATCACCTATCACCCATCAATCACCCCCTGTCACTGCCACCCAACAATCAGCCCCTAACCTGCCCCTTGCGGGCAATCTGATCACCCACCCACACCAATAGATCGCCCGCAGATCCGACATCAGATCACCACCCAAGCGCAGTGTTTCCATCTATTCTCTCCTCTAAACACCCACTAATTACCCATCAATCACCCATCAATCACTCCCTATCACCACCTGTCACTGTTACCTATCAGATCAGACCCTAATCTGCCCCTTGCGGGCACCCAATCGCCCGCCTACACGCTCAGATTGCCCTCAGACCCCCCCTTATCAATTCGCCAGTGCAATATTTACATCTGTTCTCCCCTGTAATAACCCACTGATTACCTGTCAATCACCTATCAATCACCCATCAATCACCCCCTGTCACTGCCACCCATCAATCACCCCCTGTCACTGCCACCCATCAATCACCCGCTGTCACTGCCACCCATCAATCAGCCCCTAACCTGCCCCTTGCGGGCAAACTGATCACCCACCCACACCAATAGATCGCCCGCAGATCCGACATCAGATCACCACCCAAGCGCAGTGTTTCCATCTATTCTCTACCCTAAACACCCACTAATTACCCATCAATCACCCCCTGTCACTGCTACCTATCAGATTAGACCCCTATCTGCCCCTAGGGCACTCAATCACCCGCCCACACCCTCAGAATGCCCTCAGACCCCAGCCCTGATCACCTCGCCAGTGCATTGCTTGCATCTATTCCCCCCTCTAATCACACCTTGAGACACCCATCAATCACCTCCTGTCACCCCCTAGCACACCTACCCATCAGATTAGGCCCCAATTTGCCCCGTGTGGGCTCCTGATCACTCGGCCAAACCCTCAGACCCCCTTCCGATCACCTCCCCAGTGCATGGATTGCATCTATTTTCCCCTCTAACCACCCCCTGAGACACCCATCAATCACCTCCTGTCACCCCCCTAGCACTACTATCCATCAGATCAGGCCCAATACAACCTGTCATCTAAAAGGCCACCCTGCTTATGACCGGTTCCACAAAATTCGCCCCCTCATAGACCACCTGTCATCAAAATTTGCAGATGCTTATACCCCTGAACAGTCATTTTGAGACATTTGGTTTCCAGACTACTCACGGTTTTGGGCCTGTAAAATGCCAGGGCGGTATAGGAACCCCACAAGTGACCCCATTTTAGAAAAAAAAGACACCCCAAGGTATTATGTTAGGTGTATGACGAGTTCATAGAAGATTTAATTTTTTGTCAAAAGTTAGCGGAAATTAATTTTTATTGGTTTTTTTTCACAAAGTGTCATTTTTCACTAACTTGTGACAAAAAATAAAATCTTCTATGAACTCGCCATACACCTAACGGAATACCTTGGGGTGTCTTCTTTCTAAAATGGGGTCACTTGTGGGGTTCCTATACTGCCCTGGCATTTTAGGGGCCCTAAACCGCGAGGAGTAGTCTAGAAAACAAATGCTTCAAAATGACCTGTGAATAGGACGTTGGGCCCCTTAGCGCACCTAGGCTGCAAAAAAGTGTCACACATGTGGTACCGCCGTACTCAGGAAAAGTAGTATAATGTGTTTTGGGGTGTATTTTTACACATACCCATGCTGGGTGGGAGAAATTTCTATGTAAATGGACAATTATGTGTAAAAAAATCAAACAATTGTCATTTACAGAGATATTTCTCCCACTTAGCATGGGTATGTGTAAAAATACACCCCAAAACGCATTATACTACTTCTGAGTACAGCGGTACCACATGTGTGGCACTTTTTTACACCCTAAGTACGCTAAGGGGCCCAAAGTCCAATGAGTACCTTTAGGATTTCACAGGTCATTTTGCGACATTTGGTTTCAAGACTACTCCTCACGGTTTAGGGCCCCTAAAATGCCAGGGCAGTATAGGAACCCCACAAATGACCCCATTCTAGAAAGAAGACACCCAAAGGTATTCCGTACGGAGTATGGTGAGTTCATAGAAGATTTTATTTTTTGTCACAAGTTAGCGGAAAATGACACTTTGTGAAAAAAAACTATTAAAATCAATTTCCGCTAACTTGTGACAAAAAAATAAAAACTTCTATGAACTCACCATACTCCTAACGGAATACCTTGGGGTGTCTTCTTTCTAAAATGGGGTCATTAGTGGGGTTCCTATACTGCCCTGGCATTTTAGGGGCCCTAAACCGTGAGGAGTAGTCTTGAAACAAAAATGACCTGTGAAATCCTAAAGGTACTCATTGGACTTTGGGCCCCTTAGTGCAGTTAGGGTGCAAAAAAGTGCCACACATGTGGTATCGCCGTACTCGGGAGAAGTAGTACAATGTGTTTTGGGGTGTATTTTTACACATACCCATGCTGGGTGGGAGAAATACCTCTGTAAATGACAATCTTTTGATTTTTTTACACACAATTGTCCATTTACAGAGGTATTTCTCCCACCCAGCATGGGTATGTGTAAAAATACACCCCAAAACACATTGTACTACTTCTCTCGAGTATGGCGATACCACATGTGTGGCACTTTTTTGCACCCTAACTGCGCTAAAGGGCCCAAAGTCCAATGAGTACCTTTAGGATTTCACAGGTCATTTTGAGAAATTTCGTTTCAAGACTACTCCTCACGGTTTAGGGCCCCTAAAATGCCAGGGCAGTATAGGAACCCCACAAATGACCCCATTTTAGAAAGAAGACACCCCAAGGTATTCCGTTAGGAGTATGGTGAGTTCATAGAAGATTTTATTTTTTGTCAAAAGTTAGCGGAAATTGATTTTAATTGTGTTTTTTCACAAAGTGTCATTTTCCGCTAACTTGTGACAAAAAATAAAATCTTCTATGAACTCACCATACTACTAACGGAATACCTTGGGGTGTCTTCTTTCTAAAATGGGGTCATTTGTGGGGTTCCTATACTGCCCTGGCATTTTAGGGGCCCTAAACCGTGAGGAGTAGTCTTGAAACGAAATTTCTCAAAATGACCTGTGAAATCCTAAAGGTACTCATTGGACTTTGGGCCCTTTAGCGCAGTTAGGGTGCAAAAAAGTGCCACACATGTGGTATCGCCGTACTCAGGAGAAGTAGTATAATGTGTTTTGTGGTGTATTTTTACACATACCCATGCTGAGTGGGAGAAATATCTCTGTAAATGGACAATTGTGTGTAAAAAAAATTAACAAATTGTCATTTACAGAGATATTTCTCCCACCCAGCATGGGTATGTGTAAAAATACACCCCAAAACACATTATACTACTTCTCCTGAGTACGGCAATACCACATGTGTGGCACTTTTTTGCAGCCTAACTGCGCTAAGGGGTCCAAAGTCCAATGAGCACCTTTAGGCTTTACAGGGGTGCTTACAATTTAGCACCCCCCAAAATGTCAGGACAGTAAACACACCCCACAAATGATCCCATTTTGGAAAGTAGACCCTTCAAGGTATTCAGAGAGGGGCATGGTGAGTCCGTGGCAGATTTCATTTTTTTTTGTCGCAAGTTAGAAGAAATGGAAACTTTTTTTTTTTTTTTTTTTTCTCACAAAGTGTCATTTTCCGCTTACTTGTGACAAAAAATAATATCTTCTATGAACTCACTATGCCTCTCAGTGAATACTTTGGGATGTCTTCTTTCCAAAATGGGGTCATTTGGGGGGTATTTATACTATCCTGGAATTCTAGCCCCTCATGAAACATGACAGGGGGTCAGAAAAGTCAGAGATGCTTGAAAATGGGAAAATTCACTTTTGGCACCATAGTTTGTAAACGCTATAACTTTTACCCAAACCAATAAATATACACTGAATGGGTTTTTTTTTTATCAAAAACATGTTTGTCCACATTTTTCGCGCTGCATGTATACAGAAATTTTACTTTATTTGAAAAATGTCAGCACAGAAAGTTAAAAAAATCATTTTTTTGCCAAAATTCATGTCTTTTTTTATGAATATAATAAAAAGTAAAAATCGCAGGAGCAATCAAATAGCATCAAAAGAAAGCTTTATTAGTGACAAGAAAAGGAGCCAAAATTCATTTAGGTGGTAGGTTGTATGAGCGAGCAATAAACCGTGAAAGCTGCAGTGGTCTGAATGGAAAAAAAGTGGCCGGTCCTTAAGGGGTAGAAAGCCCTAGGTCCTCAAGTGGTTAAGCTTGCAACCGTGTTTACTTTCTCAACATTATTTTGGTATGCTTTAAAAACTCCTGATATGAGTAAAATTATAAAGTACCCCCTGTTCCCCATAACACCATTACTATTATTATTTATTGCACTTATAAAGCGCCAACATATTACGCAGCGCTGCACAATAGATACATGGGTTAACATACAAGGTAAGGCATACAGGAAACTCACAACAAAATAAGATCACACAAATGATTTGATAACAGTAGTTCAGTGTCTAGTCAAAATAGAGTCTTTTCTAGTCCACGAGAAGGGTGACGGACAGCAAGATTGCATAATCAAGCTGAAAACACTATCTTTCAGAATTGGATGTATAGAGTGATCAAAGAACACCCCGGAGTGAAAAAAGAACACAGAGACAACGAGCCCCAATTGGTGTAACAATAATGAGTAGGATGATGTAATAACTGTAGATGGTGGTACTCACAAAAGAGGGTTGCAAACGGGCAACCGACCATTGAGGGCAGGTGGAGATAAACAAACCCCACTTAACTGAGGTGTCCAGATGAACTGGACTTAGTTGCTCTCTAGGTAAAAGATTCCAGATGGTTATAGAAGTGGTAAACACCTAACCAAATAGAACACCCCTCCCAAGGGAGGGTGGGTAACACAAGGGAGGTAGGTGCCCAATGGGTGGTAAAACTGTGTTAAAAATAGCTAAAATAGAAAAGATTAGGTGGCTTACCTCAAAAGATGACAAATTCTTATAACAGAAAAAAAACTTTTAATAAGCACTTGCCAACGCATTTCGTGGATACTTGCCCACTTCCTAAGGCCGAATAGAGTGCCAGACAGAAAAGAAAACAAAACAGAAAAAAAAGGAGGCGCCCTGTGTCCAGCTGTTTTTCTGTCTGGCACTCTATTCAGGCTGAGGAAGCAAGAGGATGCAAGCACCCATGAAACGCATTGCCAAGTGCTTATTAAAAGTTTTTTTTTCTATTATAAGAATTTGTCGTCTTTTGAGGTAAGCCACCTAATCTTTTCTATTCTAGCTGTTTTAACTTTTTAGCACAGTTTATCACCCCATTGGGCGTCTCTTCCCTCCTTATCTTTCAGATTTGTTTTGGATGACAGAGCTAAAGCCACGCATTTACAGACTTACTGCTCAGCATCCTAGCCAGTGCTTTGTGCTGTCCTAAACAGAAGTGAGAGAGAGGACAACAAACTGGAAATGACCAGCTGGCAGCCACTGTGAGTAAACATAATACCAGTTGGCAGAGTGTTTTCCAGATCCATGGATAGCTGAAGAGGAAAGAGCCAACATGAAATGCCTGTAAAGAAAGGCTGTCACTGAGACACAAACAGTTATTTCCAACAACTGTGTGTATAGCTAAAACCAAATCTAAGCTTTTACAGACAATTCTAAAAAGTAAAAAAAAAACTTGGCCTCCCCTCCAATTTAAGTCCTGTAACTCAGAGTTCCCCAAGCCTATCCTCAAGGTCCACCAACAGTACATGTTTTGCAGGAAACCACAAACATGCACATGTGGGGTAATTAGAGTCACAGCAGAGCTCATTAACTACTTGTGTGAATATCCACAAAACATGCACTGTTGGTGGGCCTTGAGGACAGGGTTGGGGAACACTGCTGTAACTGATAGTAAAGTGCTATTTCAAGTTTAACTGCAATTATACAGATGTTTATTTGTGCATCAAAACAACAACCGAAAGTTATCAAACAGCTATAAATGTTGGTTCAGCTTCTACAAGCCATATTGCCTTCATGCTGATAAAAAGAGAAACCTTCTGAAAATAAACAGACTATAAAAGTCATACACAAGCTACTAGATATCCCTCCTGACTTTCGTATAAAAAGCACAACTATCATGTTCCTACACACCAAGTATAGTGCCACCTGTATAACAAGTGAAGCCATCGGGCCACTCCTCCCTTACAGTATATAGTGCAAGCAAAGTTCTCCCTTGAATATGAAATGATTTAATGACAGTTACTGGCAGGTCAGACCATGTGGTGCAGGGGAACATCACCTCAGCTGTAGCTGCTTTCTGATGGCAGAAACAAATGCTGCTTACAGGCAATTTTTTAACAAAAGCTCTATGGATTGAAGGTTGAAACAGAGACACCAGATAAGAATAAAATCATTAAAAGCTGTTTAAAATAGGAAGTAGTGGTGGACGTACCTACCAACCTGCTAGTCTAGTGGTTACCTGCGGGGTAACCCAGATGTTTGAGTATAAGCTCATATACTTACTATTTGATAACATTTCAATTAACATGGTGCACTATTGGGGCTCTAGATCTCGTTTTATCTTCCAAACAAGCTCTATGGAGAAATGTATGCTGTCCCTATTACACAACTGATAATAGCTATACTAAAACAGCATACATTTCACCATCGTGCCCCTGTAAGTATCTTATGATAACATTCTTTCCCAGTTTATAAGCATTCCTACAGATGCATGTGACCACACTGAAGACTACTGATTCCCTCCATGCCTCTTCCAGTAAATGATGTAAATTTTAATATTGACTTCTCCCTTAAAACTGGTTTAGAATCTTTATACTCTTTCAGCCAAGGACTTGAAGCATTTTATGTCACCATTTAAATACAAGTAGTGGTATACCAAGGTACAGTTAATGGGCACCTTGGGTTGCTTAGAGGTGGCCTGACGTTCTAATTGGAACCTCTGGGGAATTCTGGTTCTCGAACTTAGAATAGATATGGAGATCTGGCAGATGGAGGGTAGAGGGTGGGAGAGCGGAGGGATAGGGGTATGTATTGGTTCTATCCCATTGTTATACAAATGTATGTATCACAAAATAAAACATGTTTGAAACAAAACTGGTTTAGAAATACGCTGTAAGCTTTCTTAACAAAAAAGGTAAGATGCATGCTGTCAAATGATACATGATGCAGAAGCCTGCTTGCAATGTTATGCACTGCGCATGCTTAGTGCAGGTCACAGAAATGCAAACTGTCTTGGTTTGGGTAACTGGGTTTATGGAAAATGCTGCAGTTTCTTTGTAAATATAAAAAATAGTAGCGCTTAGGCCCCGTTCACACTGCACGCGTTTCCAGCCGCGTTTTGGAAACGCGTGCAGGAGGCAAACACGCACAACATCAGACAGTGCATAGAGTGCACTGTCTGATGTTCACACTGCATGCGTTCCGGACCTGTGCGGTCCGGGAACGCATGCTGCACGCATTTTTTGTAAAAACGCGTGGCTGTCCCATTCACTTTTCAGTGATGGGATCAGCCACGCAACGCACACAAACGCGGATGGCGTGCGTTCGCATGTGTTGCGTTCCGCACGCATGGCCATCCACGTTTGTGATGTGAACGGGTGGTCTGTGTAGTCTTTGGAAAAAAAGCTATTGTGAGCGTGGAATGTCAGAGTGCAAAGGGTTAAGGAATTTGTGCTGCTTCACTGCCTGGGCCACACCTCCCCTTACACAGGCCATTAATGTACCTTAGGGAATGAGCATAGTACTTCCTGTTTATGACAAATGAAAAACCAGGCTTAGTCTTGCTATATAAACAGAGGAAAAAAAACAATTTCAGAGGAAATAAAAAGGACATAGAAAGCAGACATGACACAAATATAGGAGAGTGGCATGTATAATATTTCCACATTACTTTACAAGAGCTGACCACAGGGTTTCCCATTTAACGAGTAACCCAGAAAGCTCACATCGTACTGCCACCAAAGCAATCATCCCCTCACTGGTATAGAGGCAACCCAATGCTGTACGCCAGAGAAGCTCATTCTGATATATTGCATATCATGTATAGGCATGTATAGGATGGCTGGAGCATACAGTGAATAGGATGGTTTGACTCCAATGTACTGTAGATTCAGAAGCAACACAGAACTTTCAGGAGTTCTATATGTGATTATGTGATGCTCTAAAGACATTGCTCACAGCATAAAATATAGATAGCGAATTGTGAGTATATTTTTTAACTGCAGTAACTTTTCATCTGTGTTGTTGCTTATATGCCAAAACAAAATAACTCTGTACCCAATCACTTACCAAGGACCAAATGCTAACTAGTGCATACTTTGTAAAAAAGAAAACAGTAACCTATTCAATATGAGCGTGTAAGATAAGAGCTGGTGGTGAAAGTAAAGGTGTGATCTCCCATACAGACAGTAGTGGCAGGAATAATACAATGCAAGCGCCAAGTCAATGGAAGAACTCAAGAAAGGAGATTAGTGGGCAGTCAGGGAGTAGCAATGTGCACAGTAAACTTGCCAGCACACATGCAAATTCATCCATACAGCACAATTTGGTTCAGACATGTTTACTTCTGAGCACTACCATTGATTGCATGCTGCAATACCTCATCCCAAACAAAAAGGAGCATCTAAAAGCAGAGCAGACAAATCTGAGGAGCCAAGTCATTATGGTGCCTTAAAAATGACTTTCCTCAGTTAACTTGGTTAAAGTGAACCAGAACCGAGTAAAATTATGTAAAATGAACACATTAATTAGTACATACTTGCCTCACCATCAGTTCCTCTCAGAAGCTCACCATTTTCTTCTAACAACCATTCCTTCCAATTCCATCAATCACAGTGGACAAAAAGGACACAGGAGAGGAGAAAGATATTGATTAGTAGACTATGCTGGAGGGAAGTACGACATGTGTGTGTTTATTTTGACTTTTTTTTCAGTTTAGGTATGCTTTAACTTGCCTTTTCTCTATTGTTGCCAACACAGCTGCCTCTCTTGGATCTCTCTCAAATATTTCAAATGTATCCTGACTTCCATATTCTTTTTTCCAGTCCTAATTTAAAACAAACCTGAACTGAGAGGAATATGGTGGCAACCACATTGATTTCAGAAAATGCTAGTTCCATGGCTTTCATCTGTTGATTTGTTGAACTCGGCTTAGTGAAAGTCACACTGTCTATACACACGCACGCACACACACACGCACGCACGCACACACACTTTGTAGACTGCTTAACCTCCCCAGAGCTAGATCTTCATTTGAACAGATAAGCAATTAATCTGCCTACCCTGAAATCCACTGTAAAATAGATTTAATGGGTACAATAAAACACTTTTTTTTTTATGAAGACAAAAGCAAACCTGTACGTGAGCAATTGCCATAGTATGCATTCTTTACACACCAGGCCAAATATGACCTTTCAGCAAAGACTTTACTGTCAGCTGCTGTAACTAGGATGCAGGGGGAGGGTGGATGCAAGCTGCCTGAACTAGTTCCAAGTATGAGAGGACTTCTGGGGAAATGCAGACAGAGAAGAAAAAGAACAGCACAATGTATACAGATCATTCATTTATATGGCAGCCAGTCCAGCTTACTTTTGCAATCTTGCTATTTCACTACATATCCTTGAACTTTCACTGTGCAATCTGGTGTCTCCACACTGAAGACAGACAAGGTCAGCAGTGCTCTTTAGATACAAGTACTTTGGATCGTTATCGAGGTGCAAGCTTAAATGTTCTTTGGGTCTCTCATATAAAACGGTTGAAAATGTCACGAGATTTCCCAAAGCAATCAGATCATCCTGTCTGGATTATCAGTGCTGAATGATCCCATAGAGACAGTACTGCACCTTTGAAAGTGTTTAATGGCAGAGAACATAACTAGCACAAATGGCCTGATCCAATTCAAGTTTTCTGTTAGGTGATATTTTTACACATTATTAATTATGCCTTTTAAGTCACCAGCAAGCAAGAAAATACTCAGAATGATTTTGACAGTACTATTTCGCCTACATTTTGGTATTTTTCAATTGCAGAGGGCAAAAGTTATTTTAAAGAAAATCTGTATTAACCTCCTGAGCGGTATGGACGAGCTCAGCTCGTCCATCACCGCCGGAGGCTGCCGCTCAGGCCCTGCTGGGCCGATTTTCTTCAAATAAAAAGCAGCACACGCAGCCGGCACTTTGCCAGCCGCGTGTGCTGCCTGATCGCCGCCGCTCTGCGGCGATCCGCCGCGAGCAGCGGCGAAAGAGAGTCCCCCCAGCCGCCCGAGCCCTGCGCAGCCGGACCAATCAGTTCCGGCCAGCGCTAAGGGCTGGATCGGAGGCGGCTGACGTCAGGACGTCGGCTGATGTCCATGACGTCACTCCGCTCGTCGCCATGGCGACGAGGAAAGCCAAACAAGGAAGGCTGCTCATTGCGGCCTTCCTTGTTTATTCTGGGCGCCGGAGGCGATCGGAAGAACGCCTCCGGAGCGCCCTCTAGTGGGCTTTCATGCAGCCAACTTTCAGTTGGCTGCATGAAATAGTTTTTTTTTTAATTAAAAAAAACCCCTCCCGCAGCCTCCCTGGCGATCTCAAAAGAACGCCGGGGAGGTTAAGAAAAAAATGCCCCTGGGGGTACTCAACTCGGGAGGGGGAAGCCTCTGATTCCTATCGAGGCTTCCCCTGTACTCCTCGGTCCCATGGCGGCAGCGATACAGCTCTCCGAACAGCAGGGATGTAAATATTTACCTTCCCGGCTTCAGCGCAGGCGCAGTAGTGGCTCTCCGCTCGGAGATAGGCGGAAATAGCCGAACCCAGTCGGGTCTGTTCTACTGCGCAGACGCAAAACTCCTACGCCTGCGCAGCAGAGCGGACCCAACTGGGATCGACCATTTCCGAGCGGAGAGCCGCAACAGCACCACCCGCTGGAGCCAGGGAAGGTAAATATTGCAGAGCCTGACAAATTGTCGGCTGTGCCTTCCGAGGGGCAGACAGAGACCACCGTGGGACGGAGGAGGATGGGGAAGCCTCGATAGGATCCAGAGGCTTCCCCCTCCTGAGGCGAGTACCCCCAGGGGCATTTTTTATTTTTTTTATTTTACAGAGTCTCTTTAAACAGAAAATTAATAAATTATCTCCTAGGAGAAAATTGCAATTACTGTATTGCACAGATTGTAAGACACACTTTCTCCACTAAAAGTGCTGAGAAAAAGTAATTGCGTCTTATAGGCTAAATACAGGGGGTTACCGACTTACTAAAGCCCACCGATACAAACAGACGACCCATCGCGATGTTGGGGACTCCCTGCACTGTCCTGTGTCCTCATTGAAAAAAGCATTCTGTTCACCATATTCTATACACTATATTTACTTAACCTGATTACCATTAGAATTTGCCTTACTTAATTATAGTTGGGAAATAAACAAAAACAAAAAAATCATACATCTATAGCCTTCAAGTTTGTGGGTATGTTTAGTCATTTCTAGATTGGAATGAATATGAGTGACGCATCACAAGCATTTTACGACCAATGTGGGCGGCCAGGAAACCATATCTTTACCATTCTCTTCTGTTACTCTCTGCACAACTGTCAGGCGCACTCCGCTAGCTTAGAAAATAGGCAACGAATATTTAAATACAGCACGCTTATATAAACACAGTTTACTCTCAGACATTTCTCAGTTAGCGTTTAATTTGGAATCTGTGTTTCACAAGGCCCAATGACAGCTAATGACTAATGTCAGAGTCTGCAGCACAGAGCTAAGGGGGATCTCAGGCCTGCACAGTGTGTGAAGTGTAAACTGCAGCCTGTAGGGGAATTCAGCATCAGGATTCAGTCAGCTGTACAACAGGATCATCACTCTGTGCTCACCAGGCCTGGAGAATGGGGGGGGAATATGAGGAACATGCAAATTACAGCTTGCCCTCAAACGCTGCTGCTCTTTTGACAGATCTAAAACAGCATTTAAAAGAAACTGCAAATGCTGTACTTTACTGTTAATGAATATTTAACATGACAAACTTTATTAAAATAAATTTACCAGCGATATGAAAATGCCGTAATTAGTGGATAATTAGAGGATACTGATGACTGCAATGAAAAAAAAAAGCAAATGTGCAATTACTTGAAATGGCACACTCTCTAGCATAATTACACATCAGGAAATCCATAAATTGTGCAGTTACAATTAAGTCCTCTTATATAAAAATGGTTGAAGGAAGAACATTTGTTGCTTATTACAACCCTTCAGGGAGGAAGCATAGGTGCATCCATCGCTAATTTCCAGAGGAAGAGGAGAGCCCATACCTTGGCTGGAAAAGCAATAAGGCAGCCCCAGCATGGCAAAGCCGTACACGTAAGTAGGCTGAATGGGCATTTCAGGCATACCTTAAGGTGCCCATTAACGGTACAATATTTTTCTCAGATGCAATCAGATTTATAAGATAGTCGTAATCGGAACACAATTACCGATTGTTCCCTTAAACAGGTCAATTAGGGCACTTTCTCTCTTCAGATACAATCCTAAAATTCAACAGCCCAATCAACAAAATTGTCTGTTCGGATCGACAATAGAAGTATTTCACTAGTGTTGGTGTTAGAATTTGGCATAGTCGAGTCGAAGCACCCGATTGCTCCCGTCTGCCGCTGTCCAGCAACAAACAAGCGGACAGGATCAGGAGGCCATTCACATGACTCTGATACTTCCTCCTTCCTGTTTTGAACAACAACACTACATTTAACCTCGATTTTCTCCACATACTGCTTGGTTTTCTGAACAATCAAATGATAGCTCTCAGGAAAACATTGTACCGTTTATGGGCACCTTAAAGGATACCAGAGCTGAAACCAATTGTAAAAACGGGGAGAGCAGGCATGTAAAGGATGCAGTACTCATGCCTACCACCTGGGAAAGGAACAGAAATTGCACAGAGCTATGTGGAACCAGCATGAACATACCTCTCTGCTTACCAAAGGTAGTTTTGCCTCGAGTCAGGTGTGCTTTAATTAGCTAATCAATTGTATGGTCATATTCCACCTCTAGTGGAAATATCATGTCTTTCCAGGTCATCCCCCAGTGCCTACCTATTAATAATAACAAACACTAGCTGTGCTGCCTGCCATTGCTGTACGGTGCCCAGTCTGCCCCTTCAATTAGCACCGGGGCTGCAAAACATGAATCAGTATGCCCTTCCCAGGGGTCGGATACAAGCACAAAAGCAGTGTGACTGTAGCTCTGGCACCTAGGTGAGGGTCATGATGTCATGTCCACACTTCCTGTACACTACACCCTTGGGAAAGACATGAGGGAAGCTTTGTGCCATTCGCCAGGCACATCAGTAATATTTATATTCAATAATCATAATATAATGGAGACACTAACAGGACATGGTGAGTTTTTATCAAAAGACTGACAAGCTAATTTTAAATCCGGCAGGCAATGATGTGAGGTACAAATGGTTGCAGTTTATACCCAGTAAACACGGCATGCAATTCGTTTTGCTTGCAGCGCAATATAGCATTCAGCAGTTTACAAAGACATCTCAGCACTCCACCAATCAAAGAGCTGCCAAAGAAGAGGCAGAAATGACATTTAAATTGTTCTGCCCAACGTCGTGATCCCTGTGTACCTTCCAAAATCAGCCTGACATCTTGTGAATTATTGTGTTACAGCCTAAAGGTCACCTAGATAGCTGGATAAATGTGTGCTCATAGTTAACCACCTCACTGCCTTCACTATGGCAGCTGTACATCGCTGCATCACTACACCTTTTTCATTGTAATTATTGTAATTTGAGATTTTCTTTCTTAGCAAACAGGGCTTTCTAATAACAATATATCATTATATATGCATTTTAGGCAGGAGTAAAAGAAAACAAAATAAAAATCAGTATTTTATATATTACTACTACTCTAGAATGAAAAACATACAATGAGCCAGGTGACAGTGATCAATTTTAGCCCTTTTGTAAAAAAAATATTAACTACATGACGCATATGCAGCAAAGTAGAAGACGGTGCCTGGATGTCGGTGAGTAGTTCCTGCTGTTCTGGGGGGAAGATTATGCTATTTAACGCTGGTTCAAGCAACCGCTAAGCCCATGTAGCCGGCGTCAGGCAATCCTGTGCTGGATACTGGAGGGTCATGCTCTATTTGGAGTCAGAAAAAGGAGTACTTATTGTGGCACTGATATTTTACTATATACTGCCCTAAACCTAAACTCATCCCTCCATTCTGAGTGCCTAAGCTTAACACTCCCTCCCCCTCCCCCCCCCAAAACTACTGACAGTTGTAGCTGACAACCATTAAATGCATTGTAGATCGGCTACCTGCCGCATCAGGTGCCCAAATGACTGGGCGCCTGATAGCCAAAATTTCACACAGGAGTCTATCAGATGCCTGCCGATCTTGGTGCCCAAATCATCTGCTCCAATAAAAAAATTGTATAAGTTATATACTGCATATAAGTAATAGTTCATTTAATTAGTATTTATTCTTCTGTTACATTCTTGTCTTCTTTTTACTCACAAAATCATGCATTAGTGGAATATTTCACATCTGTAATTACTGAAAACCATTAACCACTTCCCGACCGCCGTATATACAATTGGCGGCCGGGAAGTGCACCCCGCAAGGACCGCCGTATAGACAAATGGCGGCGGTCCTTGTAGGGGCATGGGCGGAGCGATCGCGTCATCCGTGACGCGATCCTCCGCCTCCGCCTGGCGCCGCTCACCCGCTGCAACATCCCGCCGGTCATACGGAAGCGCCGGCGGGATGTTAACCCGACGATCGCCGCATACAAAGTGTATAATACACTTTGTAATGTTTACAAAGTGTATTATACAGGCTGCCTCCTGCCCTGGTGGTCCCAGTGTCCGAGGGACCACCAGGGCAGGCTGCAGCCACCCTAGTCTGCACCAAGCACACTGATTTCCCCCCCCCTGCCCCAGATCGCCCACAGCACCCATCAGACCCCCCCCCTGCCCACCCCCCAGACCCCTGTTTGCACCCAATCACCCCCCTAATCACCCATTAATCACTCCCTGTCACTATCTGTCAACACTATTTTTTTTTATACCCCCCCCTACCCCCTACTCCTTCCTGATCACCCCCCCACCCTTCAGATTCTCCCCAGACCCCCCCCCCCCCATGTACTGTATGCATCTATCCCCCCTGATCACCTGTCAATCACCTGTCAATCACCCGTCAATCGCCCCCTGTCACTGCCACCCATCAATCAGCCCCTAACCTGCCCCTTGCGGGCAATGAGATCACCCCCCCACACCAATAGATCGCCCGCAGATCCGACATCAGATCACCTCCCAAATCCATTGTTTACATCTATTCTCTCCTCTAAACACCCACTAATTACCCATCAATCACCCATCAATCACCCCCTATCACCACCTGTCACTTTTACCTATCACTGCCCCTTGCGGGCACCCAATCACCCGCCCACACGCTCAGATTGCCCTCTGACCCCCCCTTATCAATTCACCAGTGCATTAATTACATCTGTTCTTTCCTGTAATAACCCACTGATCACCTGTCAATCACCTATCACCCATCAATCACCCCCGGTCACCCCCTGTCACTGCCACCCATCAATCAGCCCCTGTCACTGCCACCCATCAATCAGCCCCTAACCTGCCCCTTGCGGGCAATCTGATCACCTACCCACACCAATAGATCGCCCGCAGATCCGACGTCCGATCACCTCCCAAGTGCAGTGTTTCCATCTATTCTCTCCTCTAAACACCCACTAATTACCCATCAATCACCCCCTATCACCACCTGTCACTGTTACCCATCAGATCAGACCCTAATCTGCCCCTTGCGGGCACCCAATCACCCGCCTACACGCTCAGATTGCCCTCAGACCCCCCCTTATCAATTCACCAGTGCAATATTTACATCTGTTCTCCCCTGTAATAACCCACTGATTACCTGTCAATCACCTATCAATCACCCATCAATAACCCCCTGTCACTGCCACCCATCAATCACCCCTGTCACTGCCACCCATCAATCACCCGCTGTCACTGCCACCCATCAATCAGCCCCTAACCTGCCCCTTGCAGGCAATCTGATCACCCACCCACACCAATAGATCGCCCGCAGATCCGACGTCCGATCACCTCCCAAGTGCAGTGTTTACATCTGTTCTCTACCCTAAACACCCACTAATTACCCATCAATCACCCCCTGTCACTGCTACCTATCAGATTAGACCCCTATCTGCCCCTAGGGCACTCAATCACCCGCCCACACCCTCAGAATGCCCTCAGACCCCAGCCCTGATCACCTCGCCAGTGCATTGGTTGCATCTATTCCCCCCTCTAATCACACCTTGAGACACCCATCAATCACCTCCTGTCACCCCCTAGCACACCTACCCATCAGATCAGGCCCTAATTTGCCCCGTGTGGGCTCCTGATCACTCGGCCAAACCCTCAGATCCCCCTCAGACCCCCTTCCGATCACCTCCCCAGTGCATTGATTGCATCTATTTTCCCCTCTAACCAGTCCCTGAGACACCCATCAATCACCTCCTGTCACCCCCCTAGCACTCCTATCCATCAGATCAGGCCCAATACAACCTGTCATCTAAAAGGCCACCCTGCTTATGACCGGTTCCACAAAATTCGCCCCCTCATAGACCACCTGTCATCAAAATTTGCAGATGCTTATACCCCTGAACACTCATTTTGAGACATTTGGTTTCCAGACTACTCACGGTTTTGGGCCCGTAAAATGCCAGGGCGGTATAGGAACCCCACAAGTGACCCCATTTTAGAAAAAAAGACACCCCAAGGTATTCTGTTAGGTGTATGACGAGTTCATAGAAGATTTTATTTTTTGTCAAAAGTTAGCGGAAATTGATTTTTATTGTTTTTTTTTCACAAAGTGTCATTTTTCACTAACTTGTGACAAAAAATAAAATCATCTATGAACTCACCATACACCTAACGGAATACCTTGGGGTGTCTTCTTTCTAAAATGGGGTCACTTGTGGGGTTCCTATACTGCCCTGGCATTTTAGGGGCCCTAAACCGCAAGGAGTAGTCTAGAAAACAAATGCCTCAAAATGACCTGTGAATAGGACGTTGGGCCCCTTAGCGCACCTAGGCTGCAAAAAAGTGTCACACATGTGGTACCGCCGTACTCAGGAAAAGTAGTATAATGTGTTTTGGGGTGTATTTTTACACATACCCATGCTGGGTGGGAGAAATTTCTATGTAAATGGACAATTGTGTGTAAAAAAAATCAAACAATTGTCATTTACAGAGATATTTCTCCCACTTAGCATGGGTATGTGTAAAAAAAAACCCAAAACACATTATACTACTTCTCCTGAGTACGGCGGTAGCACATGTGTGGCACTTTTTTACACCCTAAGTACGCTAAGGGGCCCAAAGTCCAATGAGTACCTTTAGGATTTCACAGGTCATTTTGTGACATTTGGTTTCAAGACTACTCCTCACGGTTTAGGGCCCCTAAAATGCCAGGGCAGTATAGGAACCCCACAAATGACCCCATTCTAGAAAGAAGACACCCAAAGGTATTCCGTTAGGAGTATGGTGAGTTAATAGAAGATTTTATTTTTTGTCACAAGTTAGCGGAAAATGACACTTTCTGAAAAAAAACAATTAAAATCAATTTCCGCTAACTTGTGACAAAAAAATAAAAACTTCTATGAACTCACCATACTCCTAACGGAATACCTTGGGGTGTCTTCTTTCTAAAATGGGTCATTAGTGGGGTTTCTATACTGCCCTGGCATTTTAGGGGCCCTAAACCGTGAGGAGTAGTCTTGAAACAAAAATGACCTGTGAAATCCTAAAGGTACTCATTGGACTTTGGGCCCCTTAGCGCAGTTAGGGTGCAAAAAAGTGCCACACATGTGGTATCGCCGTACTCGGGAGAAGGAGTACAATGTGTTTTGAGGTGTATTTTTACACATACCCATGCTAGGTGGGAGAAATACCTCTGTAAATGACAATCTTTTGATTTTTTTTACACACAATTGTCCATTTACAGAGTTATTTCTCCCACCCAGCATGGGTATGTGTAAAAATACACCCCAAAACACATTGTACCACTTCTCCCGAGTACGGCGATACCACATGTGTGGCACTTTTTTGCACCCTAACTGCGCTAAGGGGCCCAAAGTCCAATGAGTACCTTTAGGATTTTACAGGTCATTTTGAGAAATTTTGTTTCAAGACTACTCCTCACGGTTTAGGGCCCCTAAAATGCCAGGACAGTATAGGAACCCCACAAATGACTCCATTTTAGAAAGAAGACACCCCAACGTATTCTGTTAGTAGTACGGTGAGTTCATAGAAGATTTTATTTTTTGTCACAAGTTAGCGGAAATTGATTTTTATTGGTTTTTTTTCACAAAGTGTCATTTTCCGCTAACTTGTGACAAAAAATAAAATCTTCTATGAACTCACCGTACTACTAAGGGAATACCTTGGGGTGTCTTCTTTCTAAAATGGGGTCATTTGTGGGGTTCCTATACTATCCTGGCATTTTAGGGGCCCTAAACCGTGAGGAGTAGTCTTGAAACGAAATTTCTCAAAATGACCTGTGAAATCCTAAAGGTACTCATTGGACTTTGGGCCCCTTAGCGCAGTGAGGGTGCAAAAAAGTGCCACACATGTGGTATCGCCGTACTCAGGAGAAGTAGTATAATGTGTTTTGGGGTGGCTTTCTACACATACCCATGCTGAGTGGGAGAAAGATCTCTGTAAATGGACAATTGTGTGTAAAAAAAATTAAAAAATTGTCATTTACAGAGATATTTCTCCCACCCAGCATGGGTATGTGTAAAAATACACCCCAAAACACATTATACTACTTCTCCTGAGTACGGCAATACCACATGTGTGGCACTTTTTTGCAGCCTAACTGCGCTAAGGGGCCCAAAGTCCAATGAGCACCTTTAGGCTTTACAGGGGTGCTTACAAATTAGCACCCCCCAAAATGCCAGGACAGTAAACACACCCCACAAATGACCCCATTTTGGAAAGTAGACCCTTCAAGGTATTCAGAGAGGGGCATGGTGAGTCTGTGGCAGATTTCATTTTTTTTTGTCGCAAGTTAGAAGAAATGGAAACTTTTTTTTTTTTTTTTTGTCACAAAGTGTCATTTTCTGCTTACTTGTGACAAAAATTAATATCTTCTATGAACTCACTATGCCTCTCAGTAAATACTTTGGGATGTCTTCTTTCCAAAATGGGGTCATTTGGGGGGTATTTATACTATCCTGGAATTCTAGCCCCTCATGAAACATGTCAGGTGGTCAGAAAAGTCATAGATGCTTGAAAATGGGAAAATTCACTTTTTGCACCATAGTTTGTAAACGCTATAACTTTTACCCAAACCAATAAATATACACGGAATGGTTTTTTTTTTAATAAAAAACATGTTTGTCCACATTTTTCGCGCTGCATGTATACAGAAATTTTACTTTATTTGAAAAATGTCAGCACAGAAAGTTAAAAAAAAATCATTTTTTTTGCCAAAATTCATGTCTTTTTTGATGAATATAATAAAAAGTAAAAATCGCAGGAGCAATCAAATAGCACCAAAAGAAAGCTTCATTAGTGACAAGAAAAGGAGCCAAAATTCATTTAGGTGGTAGGTTGTATGAGCGAGCAATAAACCGTGAAAGCTGCAGTGGTCTGAATGGAAAAAAAGTGGCCGGTCCTTAAGGGGTAGAAAGCCCTAGGTCCTCAAGTGGTTAAAGGCTGAGAATCAGAAAAACGAGTAAAGAGGAATTTATTACAATGACACTAACTGTAAATGAGAATAAAGCATTGTACACATGGTAGATCAGGGGTCCCCAAACGTTTTGGATCGAGAGCCGGGTCAACATAGTTTAGACTGCTGGGGGGCCGGAGTATACATAAGATGTAGAAGTCTTTGCGAGCCAGACAGTAAAGCATACCCAGGTGACAACCTGCAGTTCAATTGGACAGCAGTGTCACCTGATGTGGAATTTGATTGGAAATACTGCTTTCTGGCTTCCATGTGGATGGGTGGTGCCAGCACTGCTATTCCATATGTGGAGCACCAATATTTGTAGATGTAGCTGACTGCATCTATAAGTAATACATTTTGTGTGTGGGGGGCCGGTATTAAAGCCTCAGGGGGCCACATTCGTCCTGCAGGCCTTAGTTTGAAGAACACTGCGCTAGATGAAACACAAAGTGGACAATAACGACCACCTTTGTCAGAATCTAGCATAAGTACAGCTAGATTGAGTGACTGCATCAATGAAACAAAGTAATGTATAGTTCATTTGAAACAAATATACATCTTATATGTAAATTGTACAGTTGATATAGCAGTCCTATAAAGGAATACTTAAAGTGAATCTAAACTGAGAAGGATAAGCATTTTTCTTTTAAAAAATACCAGCTGCACGACTCCTGCTGATCCTGTGTCTATAATACTTTTAGCCACAGCCCTTGAACAAGCATGCAGATCAGGTGCTCTGGCTGAAGTCAGACTGGGTTAGCTAAATGCTTGTTTCAGGTGTGCTATTCAAACACTACTGCAGCTAAAAAGATCAGCAGGACTGCCAAGCAACTGGCATTGTTTAAAAGGAGATGTCCATGTCCCTCTCAGTTTAGGTGCACTTTAAAGAGACACTGAAGCGAAAAAAAAAATATGATATAGTGAATTGGTTGTGTACTATGAATAATTACTAGAAGATTAGCAGCAAAGAAAATATTCTCATACTTTTATTTTCAGGTATATAGTGTTTTTTCTAACATTGCATCATTCTATAATATGTGCAGATTACACAACACTCAGCATTCAAAATGAGTCTTTCAGAGCAGTCTGTGAAGTAATGACCTCTCCTCTAGCAGAGAAAAAGTAAACAATTCACTTACAGTTGAGATAATAAAAGTCAGATAACAGCCCTCTCCACGACTAACTTAAGGTGCCCATACACTCGTCAGATTGGCAGCAGATAGATGAGAAATGCATCTGATGATCTATCTGATGCGTTTTTAGAACATTTTTTACCAGGATAAAATTCCAATAGATTTCAGTTTGAAATCTATTGAAATTCGATCTGATGGCATTTTTTTGCCATCAGATTTCCATTAAGGCCAATGCAAACTGATAAGCAAAACTAGCTGGCAGCAGGGGAACAGAGGATCGTGGAGGACCAATGCGGGCACAGGGGGCTGGCAGAAGCCCCAGGTAAGTGAAGCGCTTTTTTTTTTTTTTAGGAGGCTTAAGTATCCCTTTAAAGGGCACCCGAAGTGTGAGGGATATGGAGCCTGCCATATATATTTCGATCTGATGGCATTTATTTGCCATCAGATTTCCATTAAGGCCAATGCAAACGGATAAGCAATCTCATCAGATCGACCTAAATTTTCCACCCTGCCAGTTCGATGGAAATCCATCGAAATCGATCGAAATCAGCCATCGATCGGTCGATTGGCCAACCGATTTGCAAACGATCAATCGATCGTGATCGATCGGTCGGCCAGAAAATCTGCTGAGTGTATGGGCCCCTTTAGTCGGAGAGCTTAATGGCTTGTTTGCATAGAGATAACAACTGGAGTTTCTCAACTCTTCCTGTACTGGAAACAATAAGACTGATGTATCTGATCTTAATGTTTTATTTCTTAGCTGTACTACACATACAAATCATAATATAATTTATTTTTTTTTCGCTTCAGTGTCTCTTTAAGCCTCCTTAAAAAAAAAGTTTCACTTACCTGAGGCTTCCTGTGCCCGCGTCAGTCCTCAACGCAAGACGCTGTAATAGACGGGACCACGGACAAAGACACGCGTGGCCAGGGCTGCGCAGGTGCAGTGGCCTGGCGACTCCGAGTTGGTGAAAACAAAACTAGCTGGCAGCAGGAGAACAGAGGATCGTGGAGGACCAATGCGGGCACAGGGGGCTGGCAGAAGCCCCAGGTAAGTGAAGCGCTTTTTTTTTTTTTAGGAGGCTTAAGTATCCCTTTAAAGGGCACCCGAAGTGTGAGGGATATGGAGCCTGCCATATATATTTTCTTTTAAACAATACCAGTTGCCTGGCAGTCCTGTTAATCTCTCCGGTTGCTGTCAGACTTGGGTTAGAAAATCTGATCTGCATGATTGTTCAGTATAAAGTATTATGCCTGGTACACACCATACAATTTCTCGCCAGATAGATGGTCCAATAGATAATTTTCGACAGGTCCGATCTGATTTCTGATCACTTCCATGCAAAGTCGATCAGAAAAATCGGAAATCAGATCGGACTTCTCGGAAATTATCTATTGGACCATCTATTTGGCGAAAAATTGCAGTGTGTACCAGGCATTAGAGGAAGAGGATCAGCAGGACAGCCAGGCAATGTGCATTGTTTAAAAGGAAGTAAATATGTCAGCCTCCAAATCCCTCTCACTTCAGATACATTTCCATTCGCAAAAATTAGATTTTACAGCGTACTAAATGAACAGGCTCAAATCCAATAGCCTGTTATTACATGTCATTTTCTTAATTAGATCCTGCAGTTGTTGCCATGAAACATTCTGCTGACAGGTCCTCTGCTCTATTCTCTGTCACTAAACTGCAGCTCTCATAGCCCCTGAAAAGCAGGTAAGATTTTCCGGCATAACTTGTTTTTGTAGGGATACACCTCTCAGCAGATTGATGAGGCTCATCAGACTTTATCTTATGCTGTGTTCCCACTTGTAGCCGGACCACGTGCAGCCAGCGGGGTCAAACAGTGTGGCGTATGCTCCAATGGTCCGCCTTGGTCTAGCTGGAGCAATGGACAGATGTTTTACCCTTATAGGCTCTACGGGGAATGCTTCCGCCTGCCCACGATTACCGCGGAGTGCACAGACATACGGTCCAATTGCTGAGATGGATCCTGCAGATCCATTGCAGCGTGACAAGTGTGAAAGGCTCCAATATATAAAATAGGAGCCTTCACTGCCCATTTAGCAATGAGCGGAGAACGAACAAAAAAATGTTTATTCTCCGCTCAAGAGGGAACGGAGCCGCACCATCCCTCACCCACCTCGGGATTCCCAAATTGAAGTAGTAAAAGAGAGCACACAAGGCTAAAGGACCTCATCATAGAGCTCTCTGCAAACAGGCCCGCCACAACAGCAGCATTTAAGTGTTTGGAACATGGTCATAGGGGCTCAGAGGTCGGGCAATAAGAAAATGAGCACATTTCGTAAACATGACAAACAGAATAACTCCAGGAGCCAGATTTACTAAGGTTCTCTAAGGATGAGGGACAGTTGAGAGCCTAAGTGATTCCACCCACATGGCCTTGTATTGGAGTAAAGGCACCACTGATGGCTATAGCTATGTCACTTTTAAAATGACACTTCCAAAATTCTGAGCTGAAAAAAAGTGACCAAATATGATCTATGCTCATCATTTGCTTTGTTCTTACTGTATGGACAGGGCCTCCATTCCTTTTAAAAGTAATACCAAGCAGCTTAAAAAAACAACAACAAAAAAAACAAAAAAAACCACAATTTGTCTTTACCTGGGGCTTTCTCCAGCCACCCATAGGCCGCAAGGTCCCCCGGTGTCCTCCTGGCTCCTCTCCTGGTCCAGCTGGTGGCTCTGTTAATTTGCAACTTCCGCCTGAAGTCGCCAGTACAAGTCCTCGCCGTGCACGTTACGCGTCATCACGGCAGCCGGTGTGAGAGTCCAGCGCATGTGTGGTTCTCTAACTCTGAACCGCACATGCGCCAGACTCTCACACCGGCCGTGATGATGCGTAGCCATCTGCGTGATGATGTGTAATGTGCACAGTGGGGACTCGTACTGGCGACTTCAGGTGGATGTCACCAATTGACTGGGAGAGGAGCCCTCGTGGCCTACGGTGGACTGAAGGAAGCCCCAAATAAGTACAAATTGCGTTTTAAAGGGACTCCGAGCTCTAAATAAAAACGAATTTGGTACTCACCTGGGGCTTTCTGCAGCCCACCATAGGTTGGGAGGTCCTTCTGGCTCTTCTCCCAGGGCCTGGCCAAAAATGGCTCCCTGGCGGCTCCCAGCGACACTAGGCCCGAGTGTCGGGCTCCTTCTTCCTGAAACATCAAGTCTGTCGTCACCACGCCGGCCGCCTCGTGTCATCACGGCGGCAGGCGTGTAAGTACTGCACATGCGCGATTAAACCGTGCATGCACAGTACTGTCACGCCGGCCGCCGTGATGATGCGAGGCGGCCGCCGTGGTGACGACAGACGTGACGTTTCAGAAAGAAGGAGCCCGACAATCTTGCCCAGGGTCGCCGGGAGCCATTTCTGGCCAGGCCCTGGGAAAAGAGCCAGATGGACGCCGTGGGACCTCCCGACCTACGATGGGCTTCAGAAAGCCCCAGGTGAGTACCAATTTCGTTTTTATTTAGAACTCGGAGTCCCTTTAAAGCTGTTTGGTATCCCTTTAAGATAATGGCCCATATGCAATTAACTTTTTCTCCCGAGTTCTCTCTGAAGTGATATTTTCAAACTTGTCAATAAAATGCCTTTTAAATCACCAGCAAGCGAAAAAAATACTTATAATAGTTTTGACAGTATTTTTCCACCTACTTTTTGGTACTTTTTCAATAGCAAAATGCTGAAAAGTTATTTGAAAGAAAAGATGAAAAATTATGTCCTAGGAGAAAACTCAGGAGAAAAAAATAATTGCATATGAGCTGATATCTCCAGTCATGTTTGGGAAGCTCTCACCTCAGCTCCTGTCACATATGCAGTCGGGCAGAGCTCAGAGGTAGGGAGGAGGGCTTCAAAAGGATGACAAAAGATTTTAAAAGGTAAAAGTTAAAAGGTAAGTAGAGACTTACCTCAAATGAGTAAAACGGAACTAATAATTTTTCCACCGTCTCTAGCCACCTCTCTGCCTGAAGTAACTATAAATGTTAATAACACTCCCATAACTTCAGTTCCCAAAGCACGGTGCTTGGGGGTAATATTCGACTCTTCTCTCTCTTTTATTCCTCATCTTAACTCCATAACCAGCTCCTGCCATCTCCAACTCAAAAATATATCTCGCATCCGTCCCTTTCTCACTCAAGACACAACTAAAATGTTAATACATGCTCTTATAATTTCTCGTCTGGGACTACTACAATGTACTACTTTGTGGACTACCATCTAACAAACTGGCCCCGCTCCAGTCGGTACTGAACTCAGCTGCTCGTCTCATTCATCTTTCTTCTCGATCTTCCTCAGCTGACCCTCTCTGTCAAGCTCTTCACTAGCTGCCAATTAACCAGAGGATTCAGTTCAAACTCCTAACCCTAACCTACAAAGCTCTCCACAATCTCTCTCCCCGGTACATATCATAACTCATTTCCAGATACAAACCAAATCGCAATCTCAGATCTGCACACGATCTTCTGTTGTCCTCCTCTAGAATTACTTTCTTACATTCCCGCTTACAAGATTTTGCACGCGCTTCACCCCTTCTCTGGAATCCCCTCCCACAACACATTCGTCACTCGCCAACCTTTGTTACTTTTAAACGCTCTTAAGAACTAATTTGTTCCGCATATGCGCTACCCTAGACCACTTCCCTTTGTCCTAAGACCAAATTGCACTCCTACTAGGTATCCTAAAACACACTGCCTTTATATATTTTATCGTATACTACCCCTCCTCTTGTTTCCCCCCATTCCCTTTAGATTGTAAGCTCGCAAGGGCAGGGCTCTCTCCCCCTTTTGTGTCTTGGAAATCGTTATACATTTTATTCATCATGTTACTTTTATCAATGTCATTACCACTTCTGTATTTTGTACTCTGTATGCTGTATCATTTTTTGTATTTTGTCACCAATTATGTATCTTGTATATTAGTGTACACCATTGTCTGTATTATTATGTACCTCATGTTTGTTTCTTACTTTGTACAGCGCCACGGAATATGTTGGCGCTTTATAAATCAATAATAATAATAATAATAAATGACGCCAATGAGGGAAAAAAAGAAGAGGCTTAGTTGTACGCTTGACACACTAGGCGTTGCAATTCGCAGGTGCCATCCCACTTTTTCAGGCCAATACAACATGTACAGAGACAAGTCTGTATAGGCCTTTTATGATCCTTTTTGGGCTCCTAAGTTATCAGATCAGCCCCTGGAGGAAGGTTTCTCTCACCAGGTGGTCGCCCAGTGACCCATCTATAACTCCTTGTTTTTTCCTTGGGGAGCGACCAGACTAATACCACTGGAACCAGCACACACCAGGTGTGAAGATATTCATCCTTAAAGCCTAATTTCTGTGACCCCGGTTTTGTGATTACCCCATTTTTTATATATATACACCCTCTGTCTCATATTGCCTTGCATACTGCACTACATAGGATTCCTGTTCTGTCTCTGTTTCTGCAGGATTCTAGGTCCTCACAGACATCCCCAAGTCTCCATAGAACAGTTCAAGTTGTCTGCTGTCTGTGGACGAGAGCTCTGTGGTTCAAGCCCCGTGGTTAGATCATAGCTGTGACATACTGTATAGGCATCAGGGTATGAAGCAGGCTGCATACCCACTATAATATGGAAAATAGCAGTTTTGGCTGGTAAGAAAGGCAGTGTAGTGTTGTACTTTTCTGGTAGTAAAACAATATACCTGCTACCTACTGTAAAATATGGTGGTGGTTCCATCATGCTGTGGGGCTGTGGGGCCAGTGAAGGGACTGGCATTCATGCAGAGGAACAAGTACACCATTCTGGAATGGCCATCTTAGTCCCCAGACCTGAGTATAATTGAAAATCTGTGGTGTGAATTAAAGAGAGCTGTCCATGCTCGGAAGCCATCAAACCTGAATGAACTAGAGATGTTTTGTAAAGGGATACTTAAGTCAAAAATAAAAAAGGACTTTTACTCACCTGGGGCATCCCTCAGCCCCCTGAAGCTGTATGGTGCCCTCGCAGCCTCGCTCTGATCCTCCTGTCCCCGCCGGTGGCTACTTCCGGGTTCAGCGACAGCCGCCGACAGGCTGGGGAAGGCTGGGAACGCGAGTGATTCTCCGCGTTCCCAGCCGCTATATCACCCTCTATGCTGCTATAGCGTATAACATATACGCTATAGCAGCATAGAGGGTGATATAGCGGCTGGGAACGCGTAGAATCACTCACGGAACGCGACTGTCGGCGACTGTCGCCGAACCCGGAAGTAGCCGCCGGCGGGGACAGGAGGATCGGAGCGAGGCTGCGAGGGCACCATACAGCTTCAGGGGGCTGAGGGATGCCCCAGGTGAGTAAAAATCATTTTTTATTTTTGACTTAAGTATCCCTTTAACTGACAATTTTTATTGTAATAACCAATGATTTATACAGGAAGATCATGACAATTAACAATGTTGCCCAAACTTTTGCATCGCACTGTATACCAGTAATTATCTCATAAATTGCGTAATAAAGTCTGCAATTCTCACCTGCGCTATATTAGTTTTGAGAGTTACTGAAAGAGTGGTTCTAGTAACACAGCGGACAACTTCTGCAATACATTCAGGACAGAGACTAGTTATTTCAAAACTTTTGAGGGTGTGTGCACAATACTTCAATCTAGCATTGAGCTAACTGTGAAAGTAATGTGCACATTTTAGAACATATTCATTGTTGGGCATTCTTCACTTTCAGGTCATGCGACACAGGTCCTTCAGCTCTAAATCCCCCTCTCCCCCACAAAACCAGACCCAGTTTGTAATAGCTCTCCTCTTTCAGTGCATGCTCTGTCTCCCTCCATGCTTCTTGTATCACTGCACTTCAGCCTGGCTGTGAAAGTGCATTTTAAAAGTGCCGCTCATGCACCAGCAACACTTTTGAAGTATGAATGCCCAGAATACTCACGTCGATGTACACAGCTTGGCAGGAGCGTGGACATACAGAGAGGGTGGAGGGGGACAGAGTATGAGCAAAAGGTAGAGAGCACCTTCGGCTTCTGTTCAACTGAAGCTAGTCAGAGCCATGAACAGTGGACAGGTGGTACAATGGGCCTGGCGGACCTGTAAGAGCAGGATTTGAGTCTGAAAATATACCAGTTAAGTGGTATGAAGGTAGGCCAACACTTACCTTCCTTTTTAAACTGTTTTTGTTTTATTATTAATCGACTGTCTCCAGGAGTTGTTTTTTCTCCCTGTAAGTATCATAGACTCGTACTCATCGTTAGTTTGGAATTTTTTATACCACCTAAGGAGGTCCTTAAGTCTTACTTTCTGAACGGTTTATTTTATAATGCAATGTGCAGCTCTGCTTGCCTGCAGTTAGGCACCATCCATACAGGCTTAAATGTGCACTATTGTACAGTATGTTGAGTGAGCTGCTCTACAGTCACGTCAGATACTAACCAGCCGACGAGGGAAGCTCTTGCGATGGGATTAAGCATTTTTTAACATTTCATTCATTATTTGTATGTCTTTCAGGCACCTAAAGAATGTATTATATTATTTAAAACCCCTTTTTTCCACAATAGTGCCCCTTTAAGGCCTCTCCTGCCTTTAGTCTGCTATTTCCACAGTGAGGTGTTTCACCTGCTCAACCCCTATTTCGTTTTCCTACAACCCCACTTGCAGACAGGATTTCTACTGTAATGCAGGGATTCTGGGAAATGAAGTCTGTTACCTATGTTTGAGTGTCACATGGTCACAGTTGTCTGACCCACCCACCAGCTGAGTCTGGAGACACGCAAAAGCAATCTGTACTGCAATTCCAACTAAGCACATCTAGCCTGTATGGCAGGTATTACGTCCATCACTTTGCTTCTATACACTGTTTATATTATATCTGTCAACTTGATGGCTAATAGAATCTGCCTTGTTTAATCTTGGGCTCAGTTAGGAATTATTTATATGAAAAGTTCTCATTTATTCATTTCCAAAAGATATATAAATTAGTTTCAACTAGACACCTATTTAGCGGTTATTAAATGTTTTATTACTTATACAAGGATTTTTTCAGTTCCTTCTTCCAGATGTGTTATGACTACTAGAGACCCCATTATTAAACATACCAAAGACAAAAGTACAGTCACCAAAAGAAGTACTGTATTTTTGGACTATAAGACTCACATCCCCCCCCCCCCCCCCCCCCCCCAAAGTGGAAGGAAAAGGTCACTGCGTCTTTTAGTGACCATGCAGAGGAGGACACAAAGGGGCATAGAGGAGAACGGAGGAGGACACAAGGGGGACAGAGAAGGACACAGGGAGACACAAGGGGGCATAAGGTACAAAAGGGGGAATAATCAACAAGATGCCCCTTCACCATGGATGCACCAGGTTTAGTATACTTTTCCATGGTTTTTGACCATCTAAACCTAGGTGGGTCTTATGGTCAGGATTGTCTTATAGTCCAAAAAATATGGTACTTACATCTCCCATTCAACAAGTAAAACTTCAGTAAACTAAATATTGTTAGGTTTCTACAAATTAAATGTAAAGGAAACCAGAGGTGAAAATAAACAACTGCATCTATTCTTCTACTCCTAAAATTGACCTTTTTTTAATCCTGCTGTTTTAATTTTTGTGCATCAGCTTAGAAAATAATGTTTAATGTTGTATTGTCTCATATGCTGACAGTCTTCCAGTGTCCCAGAAGCTAAAATATATTAAATATTAAAATGATTAACTATTGATTTTCTTCAGTACCTCCTATTGTCAGAGGAGATTCTCTGCCAGAAAAGTGTTTTATGGCCCGTAATACCTTATCAGTGAGGGTTACGCTATAGTCCTACTGCATCCTGACTTGAGAAACTGTCACTTGCATGCCTAATTAACACTTTCAGGAAGAAAAAAAAAAAAAAATCACAACCTAGGTTTTTTTTTGTATGCTTAGTACAGTACTTACAAATGTCTATCGCATCATGTTATCTCGGGTATCCTTTAAAGGGAACCTAAACTGAGGAAGATATGGATTTTTCCTTTTTAAATAATACCAGTTGCCTGACTCTCCTGCTGATCCTGCGTCTCTTAGGGCTCATTTCCACTATTGCGGTACGGAATCGCCTGGATTCCACCGCTGATGAAATCGCATGCAGGTGCAGATTTTACGCGTTATTTTACGCGATTACGCATAGGTTAGGCTATATGCGTTTTTAACCATGTCACTGCCTGTTTTAATTTACATTGGTTCCTATGCGGAATCGCACGCGTAAAAAAACGCATGCGATTTCCCTATTAAATACATTGCATGCGATTCGCATGCATTCCACTCTCAGGCGAATTCGTTGGCTCTTTTGTGCGTTTTTTCACAGCTGAAAAAACGCACATCACCAACACAACAGTGGAAACAGGCCCATCCACTTGCATACCATGAGCGAATCCGCATGCGTTGGACGCATGCGGATTCGCGATAGTGGAAACGAGCCCTTATACTTTTAGCCACAGCCCCTGAACAAGAATGCAGATCAGGTGCTCTGACTGAAGTCAGACTGGATTAGCTGCATGCTTGTTTCAGGTGTGTGATTCAGCCACTGCTATAGCCAAAGAGCTCAGCAGGACTTCCAGGCAACTGGTATTGTTCAAAAGGAAACATCAATATCCCTCTCAGTTAAGGTTCCCTTTAAGTGTATTGTTCCTTACATGGCAGTGAAGACCACTTTGTTTTTTCAAAAATATTCTCTTTCAAAAAACAGCAGTGGTTCACATGGTCAGTTAAAGGGAACCTAAACCCAATAAAAAAATGAGTTTCACTTACCTGGGGTTTCTACCAGCCCCCTGCAGCCATCCTGTGCCCTCAACGGCACTCCCGGATCCTCTGGTCCCCCGTCGCCAGCTAGTTCCATTTTTGCTGCCTCGGAGTCGGCATCATTGCATGTGTTACCACGGTTACAGGACGCTATAGCGGGTGTCAACATGTGTCTTTGTATGCGATGCACCTGCAACGCTTACAAAGATACATGTTGACAGCCGCTATAGCGTCCTGCGACGATACGCGTGGCGGCCCGCCAGCTCAGAGTCAGCAAAAACAAAACTAGCTGGCGGCGGGGGTCCAGAGGATCTGGGAGTGACGTTGAGGGCACAGGGTGGCTGCAGGGGGCTGGTAGAAACCCCAGGTAAGTGAAACTCATTATTGTTATTGGTTTAGGTTCCCTTTAAGATACAAAACACTGCCAGCATTATCCAACCGTGATCCAAGGACTGCATCATCAGACTGAGTAATGAACAGGAACATTTACCTCTGCCAAGCTTGCAAGGTCATTGTTTTTGTGGTCAAAGGGGAGAGTAACAGGAGGATAGGAGCACCAAATGCCTCTGGAAATCAATAGCAGTGTTCTCCCCAGGCTCTTTTAGCCGGGTGCTCCATCCGGCTAAGTTGTTGTGAGCACCTGGCTGTCATTGGCTCACCTCCTCCTATTCTGTAAGCAGAGTTCTGCAGAGAAGCACCGGCCCTGCATTTTCTCATCTCACCTCACCCGGTTACTTTTCCATGCCACTCGGCTACATTTCAATGCCACCTGGCTGGAAAAAAATTCTGGGGAGAACACTGCAATAGTGATCGGATAAGAAAACCAATGCACCTTGCACCAAGCAGTTTCGCCAGGAGGTTGGCAGAGGCCCACACAGACATTAGAGTGCTGCCCAACACAATTGTAACCGGTTGGAAAGGGAATCAATAATCGGTTGTCCGCGGCTTTAGCAGAGTTAGTAAACACAGTTTAGCTATGTAGAGTGCAAGAAAATCTGAAGGCATAACTACAGACATGATATGTTTGTTTCTTGGAAAGGTTTCACCATTGTTTTGGGTAGCAGAGTGCCAGCCACCCCTGTACAGACATGCACACTTGGCTCCAGTGATCATGTTCTTCTTCAGTGAGAGGAGCGAGACAGCAGCAGGAGGCCTCATGCTGTACAGAATACAATAGAAGTCAACTGTAAAAAAAATCCAACACTGCCAATTACCGAAGGCTAAAAGTCTTGAACACATGCTAGAGGGAACTCAGCCAAGGCATATCCAGGGGCCCATCTCATTCTCAGGAGAGATTCTAGTGTGTGTACAGCAACATCGATTAAAGTGTCAGCACATCAGATTTTTAAAGAACAGCGATGAACAAGTGCATTTTTTCCTGTAGTTGCTCCATCGTGTACACAAACTTCCCCTTCCCATACAAAAAGAGTACACAACGCTTGGCTGCTCTTCCACACACATGTGCCTGGAACTGCAGCGCTAGGGCTATAACCATGATCCCTACAGGCGACAATTATGTGTGTATGCACCTTAAATCGCAGAGAGTGGAGGACCCCATGCAAAAGACCCCAAAAAAATGTATTGGTAACACAATTGATATGTTTGTATACAGCATAAAGAAAACAAAACTGTGGTCAAATGAAACAGCCAAGCTGAGTGTACAACTCTGTACAGGGATAGTGGGTAAAAACACTATCGTCAGTCTACATCCTGCCCTTTAGTGAACGTGTACCCAACTCTAGGTGTGATCAGACCCAGTCTATATACTAGTACATGCAATCCATGCAGAAACCTTCAGTCCCCATCACTCTCAATCAGCAGCTGTCAGCCAGCAAGGCTGATGTGTGGGTGTGCATGGAACAGATGAGCTTTGGTACCCAAACCTTGCAGCTGTATATCTATGGATCAGGACATCAAATACAAGTACCTCTCCGTTCACTCACCTTATCTTCCCATAATCTTTTGGACTTGCTTTTTTTTTTTAAGAAAATGCCTGCAGCTTCAATACATTGTACACAAAATGCTACCAAGTTTACATAAAGTAAAATGTCACAAAACATATGTGGCAATTGTTTTACATAATCTTACACTACTGAAACATTTTGTTTGATGTCAGTGAGTAACATCATATGCTGTGCGGTTTATTACCATTCTGGTAAGCTATGGATTTTCATTGAGGAATCATAAAATCCTATCATTCAAGACTTATGAGACTCTACTCAAAGACTAACGCTGTTCCTTCATTTATAGCTGTAGAAGCACCTTGGTATTTCAGTGTGGTTTATTGAACTGTAAAAAGCTCATGCATGTGCGCTGATTGATATTTCTACTTTTTTTTTCACTATTAAAATGTCATTACATACAACAGGTGGCCAGAAGATACAAGTGCAAGTAGTAAAAGTTGCCTAGTTATGAAATGACAACCTGAAGAAAGTTCTCCATGGAACTCACCACAACTTCCTACTTCTTTATGACAGCATAACAAAGCTGTCACATGGCAGCCACCCTGCCAAAACAAGAAACTTCAAACTGCTATCTGCAAATCGATGTAGTCATACCATGCACAGGGCAATCTTTACTTAAACTTATACTTGTAGAACAGCCATTTAAGGTAACTTTGTATAACTTACTATGTGCATAAGCTCTCACATATACACTACATGGTATGGCCTTCTCATCCACCTATGAAATCCACCCATCAAAGCCCTCTCACCTGACTGGGGTCAGTAGCCTTGAAGACATGACAGGCCATCTCAGACTCTGGGTTGTCAGGCTGAGTTTTAATCAAGTAGGCGAAGTAAGAGGGGTCCTGGCTGTTATGGATGAAGCGGGAAATGTGCTGTGCCTTGTGTTCAAAGATGAATACTGCTGTGTTGCTACTAGCACCGTTCAAGGCTGGCACACAGCGAAGGTGTGGGGTGACTAGTAACAACTGCACCTCTCGACAAGGTGCCACACAACCAGTGGGCTCGTGCCTCTCTGCCCGTCTTCGTATTGCTGCCACTAGCCATGGCAGCATAGGTAAGGTGGTCCTACGGTCAAGGGATGCCCATCCAACATACCACAAGCGAAACTTCTTCTCCCCTTTAACAGTCTTGTCAGGGACTGATTGCTCCTCCAAGAGGGGGTGACACTGGTCTGCAGAGCTTCTCCTCTCCATGACTGCTTCTGATACCAATGCCAGGCAACACAAAGCTAGAGAGCGCCTAGAATTAGACAAAGTACAGTAGAATAACCCTTGCAGTGGGACAGACTGAAGCCTCTCTGTGGTTTTGCAGCAGAACTGCAGTAGGTTTACAAGCTCTTTTGCCCAAGTGCAGACATGCACACTTTACACAAAAATAAGCTGCTCCATTGAAGTGTCATTAAAAGGCACTGTGGTACCTCAGAACAAAGTAGAAATGAGAGTAGTGGTGAAGTCTGTCTGGGCATCTACAGCCACATGGCAGGGTCGTGCACAAGTGTGCCTCCGGGATCTGCTTCCCCACACTGCCCTGTCTGTACTGTTTCCTTCTCTCCTCCCTCCAGCAAGCGATCGTCTCATGACAGATCCAGCAGATCGGTTTCTCCCCACCTCCTGCATGTATTAATAAGCAGCTCCCAGCCCACAGCTCTCCATTGTCTCACCAGCAGGAGCAGAAGTAGCTGTGTGTGCCCGCAGCAGTGATCAGCCTGACAGACTACAGTGACTATAGAATCCTATCCTGTGCATTGCCAGATCAGAACACTGTAACGTGCGCTGGGAGGAAAGCCCTGACTGAGAGGAAAACCCTGATTGGTGAGGCAGCAGTAGCCAGCAGTCACTCTTCCTCCTCCTCCCTGCAGAGAGAGAGCACGGCTAGTCGGCTACCCCCACCTCTTCCTTCCACACCACGGAGGGGGGCTGCATTTATACACACACCCCCTGCTTGCCTGCACTAATGTCATCACCTGAGGGTTCCCACCATAGAGTTGTGTGTCTGCACATGGGAGGCGTGCGGCCATCTGTGTGTGCGCCTGTCATTCAGTCCCCAGGGCGGGGACGTAGCTCAGCTGCACACTGATAGTGATCTCCTTACGTGCTTATTAGGCAGGTCAGTGTATGCAGGAAGGAAGAGAAGGTCCATGCTACGCCATGTGCTGAGGCCAACCTGCCCTCCAGTCCACTGTAGTGGACAGACAGGCTAAACAATCAGACCAAAACTTTACTTTTATCTTACCTCTCCTCTTAAAGTGAATGGGAACCGCATTTTTTAAAAAATGAAGCAAATACCTAAGGAGAGGGGAGGCTTTGGGTCGTATAGAGCCTTCCGTCTCCTCTCTCGTTGCTCTCTATCCTGTGCTGGCTCCAACCCCCTCAAGTCTTCGGGAGCCGTGTCCTCCCGAAGACGTGTGGCTCCATACTGCAGAGGCGTGAGCGTGCTGCGCAGTACAGGGCCGCCCTTCTTCAGGAGCACTTGGGCTCCCTGAAGACTTGAAGCCTCCTTCGGCCGGGTAAAGCAGTATTTGACTAATTTAGTCAAATACTGCTACCGAGCGAGCCAGCACTGGAACAAGGGGACCAGGAGAGGAGCGGAAAGGCTATATAGGACCCAGAGCCTTCCCTCTCCTTGGGTAAGTATCTGTCTCATTTTTTTAAATGCGGTTCCCATTCACTTTAAAGAAAACTGTAATGTCAAAAAAAACACAAAACCTTTCACTTACCTGGGGCTTCTGCCAGCCCCCTGCAGCCTCCGTGCCCGCGCAGTCTCTGAACGATCCTCCAGTTCATTGCCGTGGCTAATGGGCTAAGTTTCATTACCGCCGACTTGCAAGTCGACGGCCATTGCGCCCCTGGCCGTGCGTGTCCTCATTCTACTCTCGTCGATGGGAGCATTATGCACTGGTGCAATACGAGAAAACCTTGTACTGCGCCTGCGCAGCACTATCCCAGCGAGGGGAGAGCGAATAGAAAGGTGCAGTGGCCGGCGACTTACGATTACAAAACTATGCCGCGACTAGGGACCGGAGGATCGTTCGTTTAGACAACGTGGGCACATGGGTCCTGGCAGAATCCACAGGCAAGTGAAACTCCTTTAAAGTATGGTGACCAGACGTCCCGGATTGCCCGGGACACGTCCCGGATTCGGGGTCCGCTGTCCCAGGCAGCATGAGGTCCCGGGAAATGTCCCGCTTTCAGCAGCGGGACGTCCCGGCCTCGGGACTCTGGTCACTCTCTCCGCATGAACTGGTAGCGGCGTCTATAGACGCCGTGCCAGTTCATTGCCCGCAGCCCCGCTCCAGCCTCCTTCTTCCGGTGTCTGTTCCGACACCGGCAGGCGAGCAGGGCTACGGCAAGATGGCTGCCGAAGCCCTGTACTGCAGACTATTTGTGTCTCCAGTACAGGGATTCGGGTGCCATCTTGCCGTAGCCCTGTCAGCGCGGGAGCTATGCAGGGAGAAGGTGGTCCCGGGAGCAGCGCGCAAGAGGCCGGAGACTTCTGCCAGGTAAGTAAATGCTTTTTTTTCCAGGTGAACTTTGAAATGTTTGCCCGCAGTGCGTTTCTTGTCTGGGGAAATGTTTGCCCGCAGTGCGTTTCTTGTCTGGGGAAATGTTTGCCCGCAGTGCGTTTCTTGTCTGGGGAAATGTTTGCCCGCAGTGCGTTTCTTGTCTGGGGAAATGTTTGCCCGCAGTGCGTTTCTTGTCTGGGGAAATGTTTGCCCGCAGTGCGTTTCTTGTCTGGGGAAATGTTTGCCCGCAGTGCGTTTCTTGTCTGGGGAAATGTTTGCCCGCAGTGCGTTTCTTGTCTGGGGAAATGTTTGCCCGCAGTGCGTTTCTTTTCTGGGGAAATGTTTGCCCGCAGTGCGTTTCTTGTCTGGGGAAATGTTTGCCCGCAGTGCGTTTCTTGTCTGGGGAAATGTTTGTCCACAGTGCATTTCTTTTCTGGGGAAATGTTTGCCCGCAGTGCGTTTCTTTTCTGGGGAAATGTTTGCCCGCATTGCGTTTCTTTTCTGGGGAAATGTTTGCCCGCAGTGCGTTTCTTTTCTGGGGAAATGTTTGCCCGCATTGCGTTTCTTTTCTGGGGAAATGTTTGCCCGCATTGCAGTAATTTTCCGGTGAAATGTTTGCCCGCATTGTGTTTATTTTGTACTGACATGTTGCCCGCATTGCGTTTATTTTGTACTGACGTTTGCCCGCATTGCGTTTATTTTGTACTGACGTTGCCCGCATTGCATTTATTTTGTACTGACATGTTTGCCCGCATTGCGTTTATTTTGTACTGACATGTTTGCCCATTGCGTTTATTTTGTACTGACATGTTTGCCCATTGCGTTTATTTTCTGGTGTCCGGGGTAACTGTTACTGCATTTATTATTTAATGGTCATAAATGGCTATGTTTGCTGCTTTGTGGTTACGGTATACTATTAGCATCAAACAGTTTCTGCACACCCATGATGCAAAGTCTCGTTTGTCCACATCATGGCGTAAACACTGCTTTCTTATGCCTTGCTGTTACATCATTACGTTAGCTCCGCCCATCAATGTCATGACCACGCCCATCCCCCCCCCCCCCCCCCCCCCCCAGTCTTCATCGCTGCGCGCTTCTCTGTCCTCCCCACTTTTCGCCTCATTCCAGCACTGTCACCCCTTAGTGGTGAATACCGCTCTGTGCCACCGCAGGAGGCTTTGGGAACCTAAGTGCTCCTGAAGACGGGTGGCTCCGCACTGCGCCTGCGTGAGCAAAAGATTTAAGGACAATGGCTGGCTTGAAAGCTACTCCAGCAGCAAGAAATGCCTTCTTAAAGGAACCTGAGTTAAAATACAAAAACAAAAAGCAGATACTTACCTTAGATGAGGGCAGTCTATGGATTCTCTAGAGACTTCCTGTGTCCTTGAATCCACTGTTGCTGACTAAGACCCTCTTTTAGTCTAGTTATGTTCAGAGGGTCCATGTGCGGCAATGGCGAGGTGAAGGAGGAAACAGGAGGCTTCCATCTACCTGCGTAAGTATTTGTTGTTTTTTTTTGTTTAAAGGACAGGTCCAAGGAAATAAAAAAAAAAATCTACTTACCCGGTGGTGTCATCCAGCCCTTGGCAGCCGATATGTCCCTCGCTGCAGCTCCGGTGTCACCAGGTCGGCATCTTCTGCACTTGCATGAGTGTGCGGCCACACCGCTCAAAATCACGCTCTATGTACTATAAGTACGCAAACATAAAGTAATGCATGGACATGTTACTTCCTTAGATAGAATGACGCAGTGCAGAAGACAGCGGGAAGCGCGCACAGCGGCGATGCAGTGGGAGGCGTGTATCTACGCCCCCTGGAACGGGAACAGCCCTCCCTTGGGGCGTAGATATACTGCCTTCAGAACAACAAGTGGTAAATATTTCACCTCGGGCTCACTTTAATACTTAAAAGAGTTATCAGGCATTTTAAAAGAAAATAAGTGCTACTTACCCAGGGCTTCCTCCAGCCCCAAGCTCCCGGCATGTCCCTCGCCGCAGCTCCGCCGTCCAGCTGTTCGCCACCGCTGCGTCCCTGTCCCCGACGATGACGTCAGTACGCTCCAGTCCACATGGCGGTGGTTGACAGTGCTGCTCGCGCAGGCACAGTACGTCATCGCCGGGGACCTGGAGGAGGTTAATACTGTATATTGAATAACTCTCATAAGGGGAAAGACATTACACTGTTTATCCAAGTGCAGATATTTGTCTGGTTCAAGTCCAGTCCTTATCTTCCTACCAATCAATAGCTGATTTACAATACAATACAATAACATTTCTATAGCGCTTTTCTCCCATAGGACTCAAAGCGCTTAGGCTCTCTCAGATTCAGTAATTGGTAGTAGGATAAAGTATTCACACAACAAAAGTTATATTTCTGCAAATGCCAAACTGAACAGGTGGGATTTCAGTCTGGATTTAAACACGTCCATTTGATTGCAGTCAAGGAGGCACGGACTAACGGAAAGTCAAATCCTACAGGAGAGGCTTCCATCTCACTCTCTAGTATCGTCTAATACAGATTAAACTGTTGCAGAAGCAGGGCTGTTTCTAGCCATTTTGTCACTTCCTTCCCTGTATAGGTAGCCATGGTTGCCCCAGTATAGCAGCCCCAATGCATGTACGGATTACTCTCCTCTCTCCCTCACTCCCTGCACAGTTGCAAACGGATTGTAATGACAAATTAATTGCCTACTCGTAGCTTCCAGCTCCGATTTCCATGGCGACAGCAGCGTCATGTGACCCGCTGGCACATACTGAAGGTCGGTCAGATGACAATGCTGTGTCCATGAAGATTGGCACTGGAAGCTGCAATTGGGTAAGTAATCTGTCATTGCACTCTGCTCCCAACTCTGCAGGGAGGGAGGAGAGTAGACTGAATTTGGCCCTGCATTGGCGTGCTGGATACAAAGTACTAACCAGGGCTGTGGAGTCGGTACAAAAATCTTCCAACTCTGACTCCTCAGTTTATGAAACTCTGACTCCGGGTACCCAAAATGGCCCCGACTCCAACTCCTTACTCTAATACTTAACAGGGCTGTGGATTTTGTACAAAAATCATCCGACTCCTCAGTTTATAAAATCAATGACTCCGACTCCGGGTGCCCAAAATTGCCTCGACTCAGACTCCTTGACTCCGACTCCACAGCCCTGGTACTAACTGGCCATAGTTTGGATACCTCTGACCTAGTGTGTATACAGCCTTGCCAAAACATCCAGAATGCTGTTCTTGACTAAACCCATTGTTTTCCTCCTTACCCCTCCCACTTGAAGCCACTCCATAGGCATCAAACAAATGACAGCGCTCATAGGCTGCAACTGAATTGTAGACCAACAGAGGCATGCAGAGCCCCACATGGCTAAATACATGCCTTGAATGCAAATCATGTACTAGTCCTAATCCATAGGCGCCTTGGCATTGTTCCTCCTCCCCCCTCCATAGCAACATACTACACCTGTATATTGCTCAGCCTTAAAGAGAGTCTGAAGCGAGAATAAATCTCGCTTCAGACCTCATAGATAGCAGGGGCACGTGTGCCCCTGCTAAACCGCCGCTATCCCGCGGCTTAACGGGGGTCCCTGATCCCCCAAATCCCCTCGTTTCAGCGGGGGAGCGCTTCCTGGTTGGGGCAGGGCTAACCGCCGCAGCCCTGCCCCACGCGCGTCTGTCAGCACGTATCTCCGCTTCTCCCTCGCCCCTCTCAGAGGGGCGGGGGAAAGGCGGCGATGCGCCGCTGATAGACGCGACTGGAGGCAGGGCTGCAGCCTTCAGCCCTGCCTCCAGGAGCGACCAAGTCTGCGACCAAGTGTCGCAGTGGGGGGTTTGGGGGTGAAGGGACCCCTGTTTAGCGGCGGTTTAGCAGGGGCACACGTGCCCCTGCTAACTATGAGCTCTGAAGCGAGATTTATTCTCGCTTCAGAGTCTCTAAACTGTCACTTGAGAGATCAAGTCCAAACCCCTGCAATTTTTTTTTTTTTCATAATATTTTTGCACATTTTTTGTTGTTTTTCTATATGGATCTAATAGAGTTATGTACATCAAGTGTTTTTGATATATTTTTTATCACATCATTGCATTACCAAGCTTTGATTTTGATATTTATTTAGACATTATTTATACATTTGGTCTGGAGATGCAGTGATTATAATCGATGAGTACTGGAGAATTTTTAACAAATGTTTAATTGTTTTTTAATGTATCAGTATTTGTTCAGTAAAGTCTACTACATTGTTTCACGGCATATGGGAGTTGTAGTTCTTCCCAGGGCCGGCCTTAGGTTTCACGGCGCCCTGAGCAAAACCTGATTTTTGTGCCCCCCTTCATCCTCTTCGCGCGTTTGCGCACACACACAAACACAGGCCCATATGTAATTCACCTTTTCTCCTAATATATCTTCTAGGACAGTGGTTCCAACCTTTTTTGATGTCGTGACACATCACGTCAAATGCTCAGATCTCCGTGACACGTCACATATGTATAATAGAATAAATACTATTATGGATGGAAAGAGTGCATTATCCTGAATATACTTAAAAATAAAGGCTAGAACCTCTCAAGAATATTAATAAAAAACAATCAGTGGGAGAGTTGCCCCCCCCCCCCCCCCAATTTAGAATGATAGCACAGCACCGACAATTTGCACCACGCGTTATAGCCGCAGTGCGCCCACTACCCGGCCCCCCCAAAAAAACGCCCTCAGACTCAGTATAGCCAGCTATAGGTGCACCCAGTATAAGATCTCTTGTGTAGGTGCCCTCAATATAGATTGCCAAGTATAGGTGCCCCCAGTATAGGAAGTCAGTTGAAGGTCTCCATTGCCCCCATAGGTAGCCAGGCGTAGGTGCCTCCAGCGTAGGTAGCCCGGTGTTGGTGCCCTCAGTAAAGGTAGCCAGCTATGGGTGCCCCCAGTATAGGAAATCAGGTGTAGGTGCCCTCAGTATAGGTAACCAGCTATAGGCGCCCCCTTGGAAGCCGGCGCCCTGAGCGGTCGCTCAGGTCAAAGGGCGGCTATGGTTCTTCCAATTAAGGATGCTCTTTGTGGTTTACAAGTCCCTGCAAGTGACAGCAATTGTGTTTGACATAAGAAATCTCCTGAATCCCTTTCCAATATAGCAAGTTGTAAAACAAATATATATATATTTATTGTAGAGGCCATCGGGGCTGGGTAGTAGATGGGAGGTACATTTCCCCGGTATTTGGACTATGGTCACTTTAAAACCTTGTGTGGTCCTAGGAAAGGAGTCCGGATTTTGCTGCTTGGTTTTTTTTCTTTTCAGGGCCGGACTCCTGGGATGGGAGTGAAAGAAGGGCGGGCCTTCACATCCCACCTAGGTACACACCTGGTTTTCAGTGGGGCTGAGAGCCTCACTAATATGGTATTGATGAGATGCAAATTCATGCATAAGAAGCAGCCTCAAAGGCAGTCTGGAGAGAGGTGTTGGAGGAGTAGCATGTCTGCTACGGAATCTCCTAACAAGGAATATTGGAGCACTTGATGGAAGCCAAACCATACCCTGGTCTGTTGTTAGTATGGTATTGGCCTGATGAAAAATGAACTTTGTTTGAACCTGCTGGACTTTATATTACCAAGCTGAAGTAAGCTGACTGTTTATTTTCCACTTGTTACTGCTGAATTGAAGCTGTTTTTCTTCTACTGCACAATAAACGGACTTTATTTTCTACATCTGTGTACTGCGTGCTGGCTGCGACCCCCTCTAAACTTCACAATATATAGTCACATTTAGCTGGATGTCCAAAGTAAATGGAAGGCAAAACACTCTTATCTGGATGAGGGGAAACAATGCTGATAAAGTTTTAGTTAATGCAGACAACCGTGCAAAGAAATTACTTTGTAATGTTACAGGTTGGCTAAGAAATAGAAAAAAAAAGCAGTAAGCTTCTTACCTATGTTGTAATTTCAAATGCGGGTATGAGAAACCAGGAGTCCTGGCAGCTGCCATTTTGTGAAGGGACAGGTGTGTCTGGTGCAGGGCTGGGCAAACTTTGCATGGCCAAGGCCTTATGCTGCGGACTGAGTGCTGAATTCCTAAACTCCCTCCCTCCTTTCCTTTAGTCACAAGTAGAAGAAAACAAAGGGTTAACACTTACCTAATCTCTGCACAAGGTCTCCATGGCCATAAAGCATCATGTGACACGTGTCACTTGAAGTGCTGTCAGGACATGCCAGCATAGTACACACTAGTTGCCAGCATGTAATACGCTGGAATCGGCGATCATGGAAGTACCTACTCTTATCGTCTGTTTGCGACTCTGCAGGGAGGGAGGGGGAGGAGAGGGGTTCCAGCCTGTGGGAGGGAGTAAACCGGAGGGCCCAGAGGAATCCTAAGCAGACATGGGGAGAACATACAAACTCCGTGCAAATAGTGCCCTGGCTGAGATTTGGACTGGGGATTCATCGCTGCAAGGCAAGAGTGCTACCCGCTACACCACTGTGCTGCCCGTGTTATCTGTCTGCACTGATGACGCTAATTATGCTGTTTATGACCTATGCCTGGCACACACTGCAATTTCCCATCAGATAGGCGGGTCTGATTCCCAAACGTTTTTCTGTTCTATTTGTATAGTGATCAGAAAAAGATCAGAATTGTTCGAAATCGATTCGACCCGTCTGACAGGAATTTCCCCAGTCCCTGCTCTGCAGTGTTTTTGAATGGACGGCAGGCTGCAGCTTACATAAATACTGTCTGCTTTCTCCTCTTCTCTGAGTGTGTGAAGTGTTTGTTTGTCTGTCCATCAGGAGATAAGCTACTTTTGGCTGAAATTCATGCAGAGAGGTGAGAGGGGTAATTGCAACATCACTCTTCCTTGCACCCCACTGGAAAAAGTAATTCCCAGAGCATATATTGTTGCAGGGGTGGGGCTACCCTACTCCGATATTCTTAAAGTGAACAGAGCAGCATTTTTAGCTCCTAGGGCATCTCAACAGCACATTAAAAATGCATGCTAACGATGTGGCTCATTACTTAAAAATCCATTCTACCTCTTTTTACATTTAAATGTCTGTTAGAGACTTTTATTGCCCTTCTTCTGTGGCCTGCGGTCCACAGAAAGAGCAGGCAGATAAGGAGTGAGATAACAAAAACTTTAATCAGCAGGGGGTGGGAGGACAATGTACTTTAAACAGTTTAGAGAAGTCTTATTAGACTACATTCACTCCTTTCCCTGGATAATAATGGCAGACAGAAAGGGGGGGGGGGGGCAGCTCCTGAAGCTATTAGAAACCAGGGTAAATTGTAGAAAAACAAAATGCTTGGATCCCTTTAAAGACCAGGGGAAGCACAATGAAGCTTGATATGCTGTGAACGTGTTAGTAGGACACAGTACAGTGACATTGGTGCAATGTGGATTTTAACACTGGAGTTTTGCTTTAATCTCATCAAGTTCTGGTTTATGCCATTTGATTGGGTGTGCTTGGTGCCTTTTTGAAGCAAGCTCAGAATGTGGTCATCTCTCTTGACCAAGTAAACACAAGGCAAAGTTACCTAAGGAAAGTACAGAGATGTTCAAGCTGGAAACACATATCTGTGTGTGTTGTCCATTCCACTCACCATAGAACAGGCTTGTTTGTCTTTGAGAAACCTGTGGTGTCAATTTCAAGTGGGATTGGAGTTTCCTTGCACTTCATTTCATTTTTGTGAACGATATTCCATTCAACATCTCTAAATGTCTTCACCCATCCACTCTATGTTGTGTGTACACTGCCATGCTCATATCCCGTTGAGGAAGAGGGAGGATGCTATTTCATAAAGAGGATCTTCAGCCTAGTCAAACATACTGACATTATATTACATCAGTTATGTGAATTAAAATAGATAGGTAATATAATCTCTTAACCACCCTGTTTTAAAAGGACAGGAAAATGTTTGTGATTTCATGAAGGCAGCCATCTTTTTGGTTGAAAGGACGTGACAGTGAGCATGAAACACAGTTCCAACTGTCGTTTCTACTGATCACCGTTCTCAGTTGCTGGGCAACTAGAACATCATCATCAGAAATCCCATCACACTTTGCACAGTATCAGGGGAAAAATGCCAGGGCAGTTTTATTTGATGGAGTGGAGCTTAGCTTCTGTGCAATCAAAAATGAGGCTTGGATAATAAAAACAAAGTTCTGATGCTGTGAAACTGTTAAAGAAACACCAAGCCTTTTCAGTGCTGCTGAGTAGACTTTTAGTCTGGAGGTTCACTTTAAGTGGGGGGTTCATCAATATTTTGCTATGGGGCATCATAATTTGTATTTAGATCTGTACTTAACCACTTATCCTGCTTGCAGCAGTATATCTACGCCCTGCAGGACTTCAGTTCCAGCACAGGGGCATATATACTCGCCTTCTATCTCGAATGCATGGTTGTGTAGTAGTATACTGATCAGTTTCACTTTCAGCACATTGAATGCATCCACAAGGTTGGATGGTCTGTGGGTTGAAACAGATTGGAAGACATTGAGCAGTCCGGCCACAAGGGGGCCTGTGACAATAGTTACAATGGAAATGCAATTGCAAGACTTTCTCATCATATACAGGTCCTTCTCAAAAAGTTAGCATATTGTGATAAAGTTCATTATTTTCTGTAATGTACTGATAAACATTAGACTTTCATATATTTTAGATTAATTACACACAACTGAAGTAGTTCAAGCCTTTTATTGTTTTAATATTGATGATTTTGGCATACAGCTCATGAAAACCCAAAATTCCTATCTCAAAAAATTAGCATATCATGAAAAGGTTCTCTAAACGAGCTATTAACCTAATCATCTGAATCAACTAATTAACTCTAAACACCTGCAAAAGATTCCTGAGGCTTTTAAAAACTCCCAGCATGGTTCATTACTCAAAATCACAATCATGGGTAAGACTGCCGACCTGACTGCTGTCCAGAAGGCTATCATTGACACCCTCAAGCAAGAGGGTAAGACACAGAAAGACATTTCTGAACAAATAGGCTGTTCCCAGAGTGCTGTATCAAGGTACCTCAGTGGGAAGGAAAAAGTGTGGCAGAAAACGCTGCACAACGAGAAGAGGTGACCGGACCCTGAGGAAGATTGTGGAGAAGGACCGATTCCAGACCTTGGGGGACCTGCGGAAGCAGTAGACTGAGTCTGGAGTAGAAACATCCAGAGCCACCGTGTATAGGCGTGTGCAGGAAATGGGCTACAGGTGCCGCATTCCCCAGAGGGCACAGGACTGCTGCAGGGGGCTGGTAATAGCCCCAGGTAAGTGAAACTCTTTACCCCCCGTTCAGTTGAGGTTCCCTTTAAGGCCGCTATCGAAGCATCCGGGGCCTCCATAACACCTGAGCAGTGCCACAGGCTGATTGCCTCCATGCCACGCCGCATTGAAGCAGTCATTTCTGCAAAAGGATTCCCGACCAAGTATTGAGTGCATAATTGAACATAATTATTTGAAGGTTGACTTTTTTGTTTTAAAAACACTTTTCTTTTATTGGTCGGATGAAATATGCTCATTTTTTGAGATAGGAATTTTGGGTTTTCATGAGCTGCAGGGGCAAATCTAGGATTTTCAAGGGGGGGGTTCCTAAAAGGTTTATCTCGGCTAAGAACAATATGGAGTTCATAGTGAATCAAAACACACATATACTAGTTTTCTATCTCTAAGATAAAGATTACTAGTGTTGCAAGTTGCAGCACACTCCTCATTGTGCCAATTCCACAGTTAATCCGACAATTATTTTGGCAGCCTCGCAGGGTCTCTCTTTCCCAATGCATATGCCACACGCCTTGAGAAAGGGAGACCCTGTAAGGCTCTACAACTATTGGATTAACTGTGGAACTGGTACAATAAAGAGTGTTCTGCAACTTTTGAAATTGGTGTGTTGACAACCCATTCCCTGGAGGTAACAAGTGGTATTGCTTACATCACATTGCCAAGCACCCAGATTTACTTTGATGGTGTGCCTACTCTACCTCTGACTGCAAGATTGCTATAGTGATGTCATTCACATCATGAATGACCTAAACAACTATTAGATATTCTAATAAAAAGAAGTACATGTGAATGAAAAAAAATGCTCACATGTAAAGGAGAACTCCAACAATTTTTTTACTACACCATTTCAAAGACAAAACTCTGTGTGAGAGTAATCTCTCTCTCTCTCTCTTGCTGGTGTTCCATAAGGAATCTTTCAATTGTTAGATTTCACTGTCTTTGTGGCCTTGAGCACTAATACTTATTCTACTCTACTGTTTTGTCAGTTAATTTTCAAGCACCTACAGTGTACATCAAAATACTATAAATTATCAAACCTCCAAGGGAGATGCAAGATGTTTGAGGAGAGCAGAGAGCTACTATAGAGCTATATGGAGTGAAGAGGCAATACCAACATTTTGAAACTAATAACTTAAAAAAAGGGAAAAAAGGAGTAAAAGTATTCTATGACAAACCAAATTAAACACTGGTGTTCTCCTTTATGAAACCTTATCATGAAAAATAAACACCATATAGCAAGAAATAGTGTTGTAGACTTATAATTCTTATTTTAAGTTGAAGTTTCATTTTTTGCAAGGAACAGTAACAATGTACAGTGAAATCACAATAAGAATCAATTTAGAACATAGAGTATATTGATAAATAATAATAATAAAGCTGTCCGAACAGCAGCAGCAATAGTAGGTTACTGTTCGCCAATTAGAAAACAAGAGTGGTCATGCAGCAGTATACTATAACTTTTCATGAAATAGACATTAATCCATGTAAGTACTAGTAAGATCTTCACTTGTGATACATGTCAGTAACCAAGAAATAAGGAAAAGAAAGAAAAAGAGAAAGACTATCCAGTCCCAAGTCCCTCAACACCTTACAGGTAAGTAATAGGCAACCCCACCTCCACCAACCCAAGTGTACACATGGTTAGGATCCATATCAGTCAAGGATTGGGATAAAGTACAGACCAGCTGGGTCCATATTCCTATTCTCCCATATAGCTCAGATCTTCAACAATCATTCTCCAAATCCAATATCAGTTATGTAACTTGAAAATGTATAATGAGCTACCACAAGGCAATACTTCCAACAGGGGTTACTCCAGATCTTGTGTAAAGAGGAGCTATCCTATATCCTCAATCTCAAGGGGTTGCATACTGAATTAAGCAAGTTAAATTGCCATTTAAGATTGCCAAAAGAAGAAGTTCCCTCCTGAGACTGAATGTGGCTAATAGTTTTAATATAAAATAGAGTCCACACTGTAGGATCCAGGACAGAAGAAAAAATGTAAAAGTCTAGGATTAACTCAAAGCCTATGCATGGTGAAAGTCGTTTTCATGGCTAAGGTCATGTTAGAACCCATACCTCTATTGGTGACCTCTTGTTCTTTATTTTGATGGGTGATTTGAGACTGGGCCCATGCATCTTTGATAGCATTCATATATTGGCCTTGAATTAAAGCCTTGGTGGCATCTCACTCAGCTTGGGAGGAAGCAGTGCCCTTGTTCAATACCCTATATGACCTAATGGATGATGTGAGAGCTATATGCTTGAGTAAATGAACAACCAGTGAATGTTTGATTTTAGAGTTAAGCCCCCTCACATTCCATGATATAAATTTAACCATAGCCATACCAGATATATTTAGCATTGTAGAAGTATAGGCTGATAGGAGAAAGAACACCCACCTAAACAATGCAGAAGGTATATGAGAGAGGACTGGGCCTAAAGAAGGAAGAAAGGGTGAGAAGAAAGAAAAAGATAGAAACCTAGAGTACAGTAAGTCAACAGTATCTTCCCTAAAAAGGGTAAACCCCACATCCCCACCTCAAACTTGAGGTAATGTCTGATCCCATAACATAACTACCAAAGTATTATTACTTAGGTATATTGCCTGCGGGGATTAATACAAGTCACATAGTAAACCATAAGTAACCATCGTAAGTTGTTGCTGATTCTCATGTATGTAGGTAATAAGAAAGGCACAGCTTGTCCACTAAGGTGCATAACACCTATCGTCAGTGGCAGTCATGTAAAAATCAATGACTCAATGAGTTTGCGGTGTAAAATGCCCCCAGGTTTGAATCATAGAGAAGACAGGTGAGGTCAACAGGCACTGCATGCACTAACCAAAACCCCTGCAAAACAACCCCCACATGCATAATTTTATTACAAGAGTAGTAATTCACAGGTATATAAGCAAAACTGTATATAAACCTCAGAACTATAAACAATAAACAGTGATACAGCAACTCTGATGTATAATTGAAGTGCAAGGAGAACTATATAGAAGTTACTGTATATGAGAAAATATGGCTAATGCATAGACACAAACACTTCATTATTAATTATGAAAGTAGGCTATGAGACAGCTTATCATCCCATAAAGCAGTGTATGCCATATGACGGCACCAATGGTCTAATAATTGTCTTGAAAACTTGAGATAAAAGTTCCACAGTACAGACATTTGTTAAACCATCAACATGCTTTTCAAGTAACAACATATCGTTGAGTGTAAAAAAAAAAAAAAAACAGAACGAAAAAAAAAAAATTAACATAAATCGGCTGGAAGCAACAACAATTCCAAACATGAAATGGGTAGGCAATCTAGGCCAGCAAGTAATGCATGTTTACAGCAATAGAGACAGGGGCAGGATGCCCATTGTCCAACATTCAGGTAATGAGCAAAGAAGGAGGAGAGGGTCGGGATCGATGACCCATGCAGAAACAAAGATGTGAGACCAAACCGGTACCCCTTCCTGGATCCAACCCGCCAAGGCTTCCTCCAAAATGCAAAGAGACTCACAGGCTCCACTGTCCACCATTGAAGGACGAATTGGAAAGCAGGAAAGAGTCTAATGCGGAGAGCTTGAAACCCCCATGTGTCCAGGTCCCAACTCACAGGAGCTCTCATACTCAACTACAAGTCTTGTGATGCGGTGCCCCCATCCTGGATCCAGCCGGCCATGACATCCTCCGGAGCACAAAGAGAGCTATGAGTGCCGCCATCCGCCATTTTAAGACAGGCTGAAAAGCAAGATGGGTATAAGGAGCATGGCTTGACATTTCAATTAGGCCAGGTCCCTCCCTTTATAAGTCTATTGTTCCAAGTTCCATTCTTCTTTTATGCAATGCCATAAATTCTTTTAAGACTTCTTCAACTGCTGGGGGACTGCTATGAATGTAAAGCTGAGCCAAGCCATTCATCCTGTTTTGACCCATAGTACTGCGCAGATGAGTTTTCAAGAGTTTCAGGGAACTAAAACACCGCTCAGCTTCACATGTGGTAACTGGGAGAACACATAAAATCCGTAGAAGTGTTGTAATATTTGGATAGGCTAAATCATTAGCATTTAAAAGAGCCTCATATGGTGTAGCAGGAAGATTTTCCTGTGTCTTCCAATAATTTTTCCATAGCTGCAGTTCAGCGTGCAATGTTCTTGGAGAGGGAAGATCATCTTCATATTTTGAAATGAAGTTTAGGAGACCCTCACCAGGAAAGTCAGTAGCTGTTGCAATCACTGAAGGAACAATGGTTAGTGCCATCATTGATGTCTTCTGATGGTTAGCAAACCGTGATTTCAATTCAGTAATTAAGTAATCAAGGTATGGAACAGAGAGGATACGCCTGAAATAAATTTCAGTAGTTTCAGCAGGAATGTTACTCCTCAGAGTTTGTTTAGGACAGCGGCGAGGGATAGATGGTGTAACACCAAATCTGGATGCTAGAGCTACAGCTTGTTTAAACAGTTCTGAATGTACATTGTCAATGTCTTCTCTAATTGCTGATATAGTAGAAATTACTCCATCAAGGCTTGAACACATTTTTACAATGTCATTGGCTTTGGCTTGTAGAGATATAGTAAGTCCCTTTATGTAAGACATACAGTACTGTACCACAGTTAAAGCGATGATGTGATCAAATGTGGTCAAGGCAAGAAAGATAGCTTTAGCATCAACAACAGTGTCTCTGCTCCATGACACAAGACTCTCAGGTGGTGGATCATAGATGTCTTGAAAACAGTTGACTATTGCTGGATATAAGTCCAGGAAAGTCTCTAATGCATGATGCCTCTCTATCCAGCGGGTTCGGCAAAGTGACTTTAATTTTGTTCTTTGTGCTACAGGACATTCTGTCATGATGGCAGCTTCTAAAGCAGTCTGCCGCTTTGGATGGGAGTCAAAAAATGTGTGTACCCTATCTATTAACCCAAACATGTTCCTAACTATAGGCAGGCTTGAAGCTGACATGATTGCAAGGTTTAAAACATGTGAGCAACAGTGTCCATATACAGCTTTAGGATGAGCTGCAGATATGATGGCTGCAGCACCTTTAACTTTTCCAGCCATTGAACCAGCACCATCATAGCCCTGGCCTCTAAGTTTATCTACATTCAGTCCAGATTTTTCAATACCACTAAGAATCTGATTAGCAATATGCTGCCCAGTAACACCATCACTGCAATCGATGAACTGTAGAAACTCCTCTTTAATGCAGTTCTGCTTACTCACAAAACGAATTACCAAGACTAATTGTTCTTTATTGCTGAAGTCAGCAGTTTCATCAGCAATGACACTAAAGAAATCTTGGACATCAGATACAATACCTCTAGTCAAAATTTTACCACATATTTCAATTATTTCATTCTGGATAATTGCGCTGGTATATGTTGCATTTTTTGCTGCCTTTTTTAAATGTGCTTTAAGAGCAGAATCACCTTCACTTCTGTATTCTAAAATGGCTTTGAAGTTACCTTTGTTTATAGATTCACATTTGTTGCTGTCTCTGTGTCCTCTCAGTGCGATATTCTGTCTACCACATAAGATTACAGTGCTGATGATGGTCTTAAAGGGACTCCGAGCACAAAAAAAAAAAAGAAAGTTGTACTCACCATGGGCTTTCTCCAGCCCAGTGCTGGTCGGGAGGTCCCACGCCGGCGTCCTGGCTCCTCTCCTTCTACCCGCTCCGGAATGGCTGGCAGGCCGCAGCCCGGGCGACACTCTCCCGAGTGTCGGGCTTCTTCTTCCGCATATGACGCGGATTACGTCACACGCCGGCCGCCTCGCGTCATCATGGCGGCCGGCGTGAAAGTACTGCGCATGCGCGCTTTGTTCGCGCACTGGGCTGGAGAAAGCCCATGGTGAGTACAACTTTCTTTTTTTTTTTGTGCTCGGAGTCCCTTTAAGTTTTGCCCTATTCTCCTCAAACAGTGCAGCTCTCTCTTGGCAGAGATAATGATCCACAGCCTTTTGCTTTCCCTGGTAGACACTCTCAAAGTCGGTGGCGATGGCAACAGCATTACAGTGTGTAACACTAATTTGATGTTTATCTAATGCTGTGGTCATTCTATTCCAGTTAGCATAGGGGACTGAAACAAAATTTTCTGCTGCTGACGAAATCTTTGGGCTAAAAATTGAACAATAAACACAGAGACCAGCATCTAGACGCTTAGAATAGGCTAGCCATTTGTAGTTAGAAAGGTACCCATAATGAAATTTTCTTTGTTTTCCATACATTAATTTCTTAGGGAATTTAAAGTCTACGGGTGGTTTATAGAAGTTGTGCAAAAAATCAAACTTCTCCGAGTCTGTCAAAATATTGGTCAATACATGGCTTATATCTAGTCTTGGAGTAGACTCCTTCTCTACATGCCCTCTTTCGATGCAGCTCTGTTCTTTCTGTGTCTGCTCTGTTACTGTGAAATTTTGCTCTGCTGGAACCTCCTCCGTTAGTGTGCAACTTTGCTCTGCCTGCACCTCCTCTGTAACTGTGCAACTTTGCTCCGCCTGCACCTCCTCTGTAACTGTGCAACTTTGCTCCGCCTGCACCTCCTCTGTAACTGTGCAACTTTGCTCCGCCTGCACCTCCTCTGTAACTGTGCAACTTTGCTCCGCCTGCACCTCCTCTGTAACTGTGCAACTTTGTTCCGCCTGCACCTCCTCTGTAACTGTGCAACTTTGCTCCGCCTGCACCTCCTCTGTAACTGTGCAACTTTGCTCCGCCTGCACCTCCTCTGTAACTGTGCAACTTTGCTCCGCCTGCACCTCCTCTGTAACTGTGCAACTTTGCTTCGGCTGAACCTCGTCTGTTACTGTGCAACTTTGATCTACTTGTTCATACAACTTTTCTATGCAGCTCGCTTCTTTCCCTGCATTCTTTATGCCTATGCTGTTCTGCAAACATGTGTTCCGCTTCTCACTTTTTTGTTCACTGAAGTATACCCCTTTTGCTGTTGCATTATCTTTATTGGCTGCTGTTTTAAAGTATTTCAGGATGGCCCCTTTTTGGGATGATGGACGTTTTGACATGTTTACTTTAAGCTATAAATGTAAAACAGAAAAAAATTGATATAAATTACTTATCTGGAACATACATAAGTAACAGTTAACTTTATGAAGTTGGCTACTTTGGGCAGATTACATGTAAATTAGGTGAATTAGATCTTGTAAATTGGTTGAAAATCTTTTTTAGCATCCAGATAAGAATATCTAAATGTCTGGAGGGATAAGCTAAAGCTTGAACAAAGCTGCCCACAGAGACCTAAAGCAGGCTGTAGGGATACAGACAGAAATCAAAAACAAAATGGAAAGGCTAGTAGCACACAGATCACTACTAGTGATGGCCCGAACCGTTCGCCTGGCGAACCTTTCTGGGCCTCTTACTACTTCCGGAGTAGTATGCCTGCGCTGCCCGGCGGAGCGCGTCCTAGATCGCGCTCCCTTTGCCGGGCACTTTCTGCGCATGTGCGTGACGTCATGAGTGACATCACGCTCATGCGTAGAGAGTGCCCGGCAACAGGAGCGCGATCTAGGACGCGCTCCACCGGGCAGCGCAGGCGTACTACTCAGGGTCATTGCGAGAGTAGCAGAGTGGTTCGCCGGCGAACGGTTCGGGAACCGTTCGCTACATCTCTGATCACTACACGGAGGCTGCAGACACAATTCCCTACACAGATCGTTACATGGAGGCTGCAGACACAATTCCCTACACAGATCGACACAGATCGTTACACGGAGGCTGCAGACACAATTCCCTACACAGATCGTTACACGGAGGCTGCAGACACAATTCCCTACACAGATCACTACATGGAGGCTGCAGACACAATTCCCTACACAGATCACTACACGGAGGCTGCAGACACAATTCCCTACACAGATCACTACATGGAGGCTGCAGACACAATTCCCTACACAGATCACTACACGGAGGCTGCAGACACAATTCCCTACACAGATCGTTACACGGAGGCTGCAGACACAATTCCCTACACAGATCACTACATGGAGGCTGCAGACACAATTCCCTACACAGATCACTACACGGAGGCTGCAGACACAATTCCCTACACAGATCACTACATGGAGGCTGCAGACACAATTCCCTACACAGATCACTACACGGAGGCTGCAGACACAATTCCCTACACAGATCACTACATGGAGGCTGCAGACAATTCCCTACACAGATCGTTACACGGAGGCTGCAGACACAATTCCCTACACAGATCGTTACACGGAGGCTGCAGACACAATTCCCTACACAGATCGTTACACGGAGGCTGCAGACACAATTCCCTACACAGATCACTACATGGAGGCTGCAGACACAATTCCCTACACAGATCACTACACGGAGGCTGCAGACACAATTCCCTACACAGATCGTTACACGGAGGCTGCAGACACAATTCCCTACACAGATCACTACATGGAGGCTGCAGACACAATTCCCTACACAGATCACTACATGGAGGCTGCAGACACAATTCCCTACACAGATCGTTACACGGAGGCTGCAGACACAATTCCCTACACAGATCACTACACAGAGGCTGCAGACACAATTCCCTACACAGATCATTACACGGAGGCTGCAGACAATTCCCTACACAGATAACTACATGGCGGCTGCAGACACCCATAATGTAAATACAAACCCCCGTTTGAAGTGAGACTCTCATCCTCCCTCCGGTACTGCGTTGTCCGACTCTCCCCAGTAGCCTGTCACAGACCTTCTAAGTTCAGCACAAAACAGAAGAGCGGCCAGCGGCTCGCAGTGATCGCACGTACACCTCAAATGCAGGATGTGACTAATAACATCACTTCCGGCATTTGAAGCGCACCCACGGTTCCTGTGAGCTGCTGGCCGCTCTCCTGTTTCTATGGAAATGCTGAACACAGAAGGTCTGTGATATGCTACTGGCGAGAAGGACCAGAGGGCACAGTGGGACCGGGGTGGAGGGGAAATAACGAGCAGACGGCCAGGGCCGGTTCTAGGTGAAATGGGGCCCTGGAACAAAAAAACCCAAGGGGCCCCCTACATGACACTTGCTGTAAATACTGTGCCCTTTTCAAAACATATGCAAGTGGCAAAGCAACAATAAATGTACAGTTTGACATGAGGCAGGGATCCCCTCCAAACATATTAAAGTAGCATTTCATATAAATAGGCAGGGTTCCCACAAACACATTGAGGCAGCATTAAGGCATACCTTCCAACATTTTAAAATTAGAAATCGGGAAACAGGCAACACCCCTAACCACACCCCCAACACACATCCTAGTCACGCCTACCATAAAGTTTTTTGAAGATTTTTTTTAATATTGATGCCCATATATATTTTTAAATAAATATATCCCTCATATACCCTGCCCGTGGGTGGGGCTAACTGTAATGTAGTTATACCAGCTAATGTAGTTACATAGAAAAAATATGAAGTAAATGCACATAATGACAGACAGCGTTTCCCCAGTAAATGCACATAAGAGACAGCGTTTCCCCAGTAAATGCACATAATAAGAGACAGCGTTTCCCCAGTAAATGCACATAATAAGAGACAGGTTTTCACCAGTAAATGCACATAAGGGACAGCTTTTCACCAGTAAATGCACATAATAAGAGACAGCTTTGCACCAGTAAATGCACATAATAAGAGACAGCTTTTCACCAGTAAATGAACATAATGACAAACAGCCAGTGTCCCCAGTATATGTAGCCAGGGATATATGTGCCCAGTACGTGTAGCCAGAGGTATATGTCCCCAGAATATGTAGCCAGGGATATATGTGCCCAGTATATGTAGCCAGAGGTATATGTGCCAAGTATATGTAGCCAGAGGTATATGTCCCCAGTATATGTAGTCAGAAGTATATGTGCCCAGTGTATGTAGTCAGGGGGTATATGTCCCCATTATTTGTAGCCAGGGGGTATATGTCCCAGTATATGTAGTCAGGGGGTATATGTCCCAGTATATGTAGTCAGGGGGTATATGTCCCCAGTATATGTAGCCAGGGGGTATATGCCCCCAGTATATGTAGCCAGGGGGTATATGCCCCCAGTATATGTAGCCAGGGGGTATATGCCCCCAGTATATGTAGCCAGGGGGTATATGCCCCCAGTATATGTAGCCAGGGGGTATATGCAGCCAGGGGGTATATGTCCCCAGTATATGTAGCCAGGGGGGTATATGTCCCCAGTATATGTAGCCAGGGGGGGCAGTATATGTAGCCAGGGGGATTATGTGCCCAGTATATGTAGCCAGGGGGTATATGCCCCCAGTATATGTAGCCAGGGGGTATATGCCCCCAGTATATGTAGCCAGGGGGTATATGCCCCCAGTATATGTAGCCAGGGGGTATATGTCCCCAGTATATGTAGCCAGGGGGTATATGTCCCCAGTATATGTAGCCAGGGGGTATATGCCCCCAGTATATGTAGCCAGGGGGTATATGTCCCCAGTATATGAAGCCAGGGGGTATATGCCCCCAGTATATGTAGCCAGGGGGTATATGTCCCCAGTATATGTAGCCAGGGGGTATATGTCCCCAGTATATGTAGCCAGGGGGTATATGTCCCCAGTATATGTAGCCAGGGGGTATATGCCCCCAGTATATGTAGCCAGGGGGTATATGTCCCCAGTATATGAAGCCAGGGGGTATATGCCCCCAGTATATGTAGCCAGGGGGTATATGTCCCCAGTATATGTAGCCAGGGGGTATATGCCCCCAGTATATGTAGCCAGGGGGTATATGCCCCGAGTATATGTAGCCAGGGGGTATATGCCCCCAGTATATGTAGCTAGGGGGTATATGCCCCCAGGCAGTATATGTAGCCAGGGGGTATATGCAGCCAGGGGGTATATGTCCCCAGTATATGTAGCCAGGGGGTATATGTCCCCAGTATATGTAGCCAGGGGGGTATATGTCCCCAGTGAGTATATGTAGCCAGGGGGGGGCAGTATATGTAGCCAGGGGGATTATGTGCCCAGACTGTATAAGCCAGCAGCAGGGGATATGTCCCAGAGTAATATGTAGCCAGAATGGCTGGCTTCCAAACATTCCACCCGCTGCACTTGCCTGAAGGGAGTCACTGTCTGGTCACCGCTCGCATCACTACTCCAGAGAGCTTCACTTCTCTTCTGGCAGCCTCTCCACGGTCTGGACTTGAGTGTCCAATCATGGCCAGGGGGAGGAGCGCGGGCCGGCCGCCGGCGCTGCATGGCGTGGTGACGTCACGTCATCCGGAAGGTAGCCATGGAGACCAGTGGGACGCCATCACCGGCCGCCGCCGCCGCCGATAAGGTAATCTGCTCTGGGCCCTGGCCCCCCCGCTCTAGTCAGAGACAGTCCTCCTCGCCCGGCCGCACACAAATATGAGCAGGCGGCAGCTGCGCATCTGTGGCTGCCGCTGCTCAGGTAGAGGAGACATAATTTGCCGAAACTCTGACTTCCGGGGTCTTGGTGCAGGGGGGTTCTGTACACCCGGAACAACCCCTTCCGTGCGCTTCTGAGCTGTATGCCAAAATCATCAATATTAAAACAATAAAAGGCTTGAACTACTTCAGTTGTGTGTAATGAATCTAAAATGTACGAAAGTCTAATGTTTATCAGTACATTACAGAAAATAATGAACTTTATCACAATATGCTAATTTTTTGAGAAGGACCTGTATATATTTCCTTTTAAGCAATACCAGTTTGCCTGGCAGCAGGGTCGGACTGGGACACTAAGGGCCCACCAAGGAAGTTTCAGCCTGGGCCCCCCCCCTTCCTCCTCCTCCCCCCCCCCCCTCCTCCTCCCCCATTTTGGGCTCACATACACATGTACTCTACAAATTTTGCATGACTTTATGGTAGGGAATAGATTGTGAGCACTTCTGAGTACAGTCTCCAATAGGAATATGTCCACATGCGGCGTGCAGCAAAAATAAATGGGTGTCACCACGCACCGGAACAACGGCGTGGTCATGATGAGTCATGGGCAGACTTTAAAAAAAACAAAAAAAACAAAACACAAAATAAGTAGCGGTGTTATTCATGTTATTCACAGAGATTAGGTCCGACCAGATACAGTTTAGATAAAATATTCAAGTAGTTACATGCCTCATGATAATTCATCAAGTGCTCAAATGGCAGCAGATTTTCCGACAAAATGCAACCAGGTTGGCGGCAGATACCCCCACAAAATGCAATCAGGTTGGCGGCAGATACCCCCACAGAATGCAAGTTCCCCCCAAGAGGGGGCAGCGGGCACAGATCGGCGGGGAAGCCTACCGCCCCCCTCACCTAGGGCCCCCCCAGGTAGGTAGGTAGTCGCAGGTCTCAGCCCCCCATGCTGGAATGGGGTGCAGTGGGCACAGAGCGGCGGGGAGGGGGGGAAGCCTCCCCCCTCCCTCACCTAGGGCCCCCCCCTTCCGCCCTCCCCCCTGTCCAAAATAGCAGCCAGCAGCGAGCGCAGAAATCACCATCCGAGAGTCAAATCGATAGCTCTGTGTGCCGCTGCTGGTCTGGCCTCCTGCACTGCACTGTCCAATCATGCTCTCACAGGAAGTACTGCGAGAGCGTGATTGGACAGTCAGTGCAGAAGCCCAGACCAGCCAGCGGCACGCAGAGCTATCGATCTGACTCTCGGTCGATAAGCTATTCCCTGCTCGCTGCCAGCTGCAATTTTGGAGGGAGGGGGAGCGCGGAAGGGGGGGCTCTAGGTGAGGCAGGGGGGGAGGCTTCCCCCCCCTTCCCTGCCACTCTGTGCACAATTTCTCCCCTTCCTGCGCTTAGCCCCCCTCCTTTTCAGCATTTGGGCCCCCAGGAGGCGGGGCAGCCGGGGCCCACCGATGGGACCATCGGCACTTCGACGGCTCAGTACGAGCCTGCCTGGCAGTCCTGCTGATCCTCTGCCTCTAATACATTTAGCCAAAAACCCTAAGTAAGCATATGCAGATCAGGTGTTTCTGCCAAAGATTAGCTGTATGCATGTTTCTGGTGTTATTCAGATACTACTGCAGCCAAATAGATCAGCAGGGCTGCCAGGCAACTGGTATTGTTTAAAAGGAAATAAAATATGGCAGCCTCCATATACAGTAAATTGTAAATCCCACCAAGATTTATTTTGATGGTCCATCTTAAAGCCGCATACATTTGCGTACAGAATTTGCATAGTCCTGTATCAACTATTTTATTAATGATTTCCATCTTATTGATCATTCCTACTGGCTAGTTTTCTTACAAGTCATTATCAGGTGGAGATGCAGGTCCTGCACCAAGAAAACAAACATCCATTTGTAATACACTTTTATCTATGTAGTGTATTTTTACTGTGGTGATTATAATAAATAAATGATGCATACCTTATAGAAACACTATACATCTATAGATTCCCATTAATATATAGCACAATTGTTATGGTGGATCTAATATTAACCTATAATTTGATGTATAATGTGTCATTACAGTTGCTAGTAAAGGACATTGAAAGCCTTCCTACCTGCACAGCATCTCAGGTTATCCAGTGAGTAATTGTGCAAAGTTTGGAAAGCCTGGCATTTTAAATGTGATAACGGCAGCAGTATATGTTTTTTCATTGAAATCAATGACTAAAATCTGACTGGCTGTTGTTTTATTGGCCCACCTTTTTTCCCCCAATCTATTAGCCCCAGTCACCCAGTGACCAACACTTTTAAAGCCCCGTCTACACGTGGAGATGTTGAGATGTTGTGGTGATCCGACGGCTCGATTAGCCGCCGGATCGCCTCTTCCGCGTCCCCGCGCATGCCCGCCGCGTCCCCGCTCGCCGCATTCGATTCCCCGCCGGCGCCGCTTATCTTCCGCTCGATTCCCTGCCATTGTCCGCTCGCGGGGAGCGAGCAGGGAATCGGCGGAAGCAAGATCCGTCCTGTCGGATCTTATCAATCGAGCCGCATCAGCGGCTCGATTGATAAGGAACATCGCGGCCGCATCTACGCGTGTAGATGCGGCTAAAGTTTGGGAAGCCAGGAGTTCAAAGTGTAAAAATGGCCGCAGTTTTCCTTTCTCAACTGAAATGCAATGAGTGAAATTTGATTGGTTGGTGGCTCTGCCCACTTGCTAACCCTGAAACAAAGTCAACCAATAACCAACTGTGTTAACTTTGGGGTTCTTGGCATCAGTAATGTAAGAAGAAAGTGATGAACCTTCCCAGGAGTGGCCAGCCGACCAAAATTACCCCAAGAGCGCAGAGAAAACTCATCCGAGAGGCCACAAAAGACCCCAGGACAACATCTAAAGAACTGCAGGCCTCACTTGCCTCAATTAAGGTCAGTGTTCACGACTCCACCATAAGAAAGAGACTGGGCAAAAACGGCCTGCATGGCAGATATCCAAGGTGCAAACCACTTTTAAGCAAAAAGAACATTAAGGCTTGTCTCAATTTTGTTAAACATCTCAATGATTGCCAAGACTTTTGGGAAAATACCTTGTGGACCGACGAGACAAAAGTTGAACTTTTTGGAAGGTGCGTGTCCCGTTACATCTGGCGTAGAAGTAAAACAGCATTTCAGCAAAAGAACATCATATCAACAATAAAATGTGGTGGTAGTGTGATGGTCTGGGGTTGTTTTGCTGCTTCAGGACCTGGAAGGCTTGCTGTGATAGATGGAACCATGCATTCTACGGTCTACCAACAAATCCTGAAGGAGAATGTCTGGCCATCTGTTCGTCAACTCAAGCTGAAGCGATCTTGGGTGCTGCAGCAGGACAATGACCCAAAACACACCAGCAAATCCACCTCTGAATGGCTGAAGAAAAACAAAATGAAGACTTTGGAGTGGCCTAGTCAAAGTCCTGACCTGAATCCTATTGAGATGTTGTGGCATGACCTTAAAAAGTTGGTTCATGCTAGAAAACCCTCAAATAAAGCTGAATTACAACAATTATGCAAAGATGAGTGGGCCAAAATTCCTCCAGAGCGCTGTAAAAGACTCCTTGCAAGTTATCACAAACGCTTGATTGCAGTTATTGCTGCTAAGGGTGGCCCAACCAGTTATTAGGTTCAGGGGCAATTTATTTTTCAGACAGGGCCATGTAGGTTTTGAGTTTTTTTTTTTTACTAAATAATAAAAACCATCATTTAAAACTGCATTTTGTGTTCAATTATGTTATCTTTGACTAATAGTTAACGGTTTTTGATGAGCAGAAACATTTAAGTGTGAGAAGCATGCAAAAGAATAAGAAATCAGGAAGGGGGCAAATATTTTTCACATCACTGTACTCCTCACTTCAGGTTCCCTTTAAGTGCTGCCATTACCCTTTTCCATCTCCAGTATGCTGGCCTGAATAGCAACTTTCCTAGAATGCAGCCTTTAGTTCTGCTTGTAGGCACCCGGAGTCATTGATTTCATAAACTGAGGAGTCTGATGATTTTTATACAAAATCCACAGCCCTGTTAAGCATACCTCCCAACTTTTTGAGATGAGAAAAAGGGACACTTAAGCCATGCCCCAGCCACACCCCTGGCCACGCTCTCACCACGCCTCTAGTCACGCATACCATAAAGATTTCATAAGAAAAATATGTTTTATAATTCAAACCACACTGGTCCTTTCTATTCTGATTCATTTTCCTTCATAGTAACATTTTAAAATTAGAAATATATTAATTTAAAGGTTGGGAATAAAGTTTAGAGTCAAACACATTTTTAGTATAGAAATATATATATTTACACAGAAAGAGGGACAAAGTCCTGAAAGAGGGACAAATGAGGGTGAAAGAGGGACAGTGCTCCCAAAAAGGGACTGTCCCTCCGAAAAAGGGACAGTTGGGAGCTATGCTGTTAAGTATTAGACTAAGAGTTGGAGTCGAGGAGTCAGAGCCATTTTGGGTACCCAGAGTCGGAGTTGGAGCCGGAGGAGTTTTGTACTGACTCCACAACCCTTTATAATAGCAGACAACATTTTCTGGTCAGCCAGTGAATGAAAAAATAAATGACTTACTGGAATAGAAGTTAGTCACTAACAAGGCTGCGCTTTGAATGATCAGACACTGTTTGATATAATATCATGGCAGCATTCTGTGACCTTCTCTTCAGCCTGCTGCTTCTAATGTTAGAAGTACAGCAGCTCAAATGGTTTCATGATTCCTTGTGGTACATTCTGCAGAATTGTACATCAGCTTATTATAAAATGATATATTTATATGTATACATAATGTTTGTAATTTCCATCATGCAATACTGTAATTACTTCTAGTTCTATTTCCAACACACACCAATGATGCAGAAATGTTTTGTAACATTTTAATTTCTTTTTGTGTTCCCAATACAGTAATTTTACCTCCTGCCAAATGATAATGGTGATGTAGCGGTTAGCACTCTCACCTTGCAGCGCTGGGTCCCCGGCTCAAATCCCAGCCAGTGCACTATCTGCACGAGTTTGTATGTTCTCCCAGTGTCTGCGTGGGTTTCCTCCAGGCACTCGTTTTCTCCCACATCCCAAAAACATACAGATAAGTGATTGGTTTCCCCCTAAACTGGCCCTAGAATTCGATACATACACTGCACTATACGTGCATAGACATATGAGTGTGGTGGGGATTAGACTAAGAGCCCCTCAGAGGGACAGTTAGTGACAAGACAATATACTCTGTACAGCGCTGCAGAAGATGTCGGCTCTATACTGTATACATACTAAATAATAGAACGTAATTGTAATAATACGATGCATACACTGCATTATACATGCATAGACATATGGCTATGGTGGGGATTAGACTGTGAGCCCCTCAGAGGGACAGTTAGTGACAAGACAATAAACTCTGTACAGCACTGCAGAAGATGTCAGCACTATATAAATACTACTAATAATGATTTAATAGCATGGTTACAAGACATTAATTAAATTAAAATAATTCCCTGCATGGTCACTATTCGAGATGGGCAATGAGATTTTTCTACCTTTCATATTATTTAGGTAATAGTTTGGCTAACACGGTACAGAAACATTTTTTTGCTACTATCATCTAACTTTCATACAAATGTAATTCAAATTGTATGCAATTTGCACTTAGGCCAGTCAAAAGAACTACCTGTTGCTTTAGATTGATCCAATTCTATACTACAGTATATGCCATATGGTCTTCTTTAAAATGTACCACTCCAAAACCTATCCTACCTAATAAAACACAAGTGTCCGTGTGTCAGTGCTTTTGTATGGTGAGTTCATAGAAGATTTTATTTTTTGCCACTAGTGGAAATTCAATTTTTTTTGTTTTTTCTCACAAAGTGTCACTTTCCACTAACTTGTGACAAAAAATAAAATCTTCTATAAACTCATCATATCCCTCACGGAATACCTTTGGGTGTCTTCTTTCCAAAATGGGGTCACTTGTGGGGTTCCTATACTGCCCTGGCATTTTAGGGGCCCTAAACCGTGAGGAGTAGTCTGGAAACCAAATAATTAAAATTGACCAGTGAAATCCTAAAGGTACTCATTGGACTTTGCGCCCCTTTGCACAGCTAAGCTGCAATAAAAGGGTCACGCATGTGGTATCACTGTACTCAGGCGAAGTAATTTAATGTATTTTATGGTGTCTTTCCACACATACCCATGCTGGGTGGGAGAAATATCTCTGTAAAGGACAACTTTTTGCATTTTTTTACACAAAGTTATCATTTACAGAGATATTTCTCCCACCCAGCATGGTTATGTGTGGAAAGACACCATAAAATACATTATACTAATTCTCCTGAGAATGGCGATACCACATAGTTGTGTGAAAAACTATTTGCCCCCTTCCTGATTTCTTATTCTTTTGCATGTTTGTCACACTTAAATGTTTCTGCTCATCAAAAACCGTTAACTATTAGTCAAAGATAACATAATTGAACACAAAATGCAGTTTTAAATGATGGTTTTTATTATTTAGTGAGAAAAAAAACTCAAAACCTACATGGCCCTGTGTGAAAAAGAAATTGCCCCCTGAACCTACTAATTGGTTGGGCCACCCTTAGCAGCAATAACTGCAATCAAGCATTTGCGATAACTTGCAACGAGTCTTTTACAGTGCTCTGGAGGAATTTTGGCCCACTCATCTTTGCAGAATTGTTGTAATTCAGCTTTATTTGAGGGTTTTCTAGCATGAACTGCCTTTTTAAGGTCATGCCACAACATCTCAATAGGATTCAGGTCAGGACTAGGCCACTCCAAAGTCTTCATTTTGTTTTTCTCCAGCCATTCAGAGGTGGATTTGCTGGTGTGTTTTGGGTCATTGTCCTGCTGCAGCACCCAAAATCGCTTCAGCTTGAGTTGAGGAACAGATGGCCGGACGTTCTCCTTCAGGATTTTTTGGTAGACAGTAGAATTCATGGTTCCATCTATCACAGCAAGCCTTCCAGTTCCTGAAGCAGCAAAACAACCCCAGACCATCACACTACCACCACTATATTTTACTGTTGGTATGATGTTCTTTTGCTCAAATACTGTGTTACTTCTACGCCAGATGTAACAGGACACGCAGCTTGCAAAAAGTTAAACTTTTGTCTCGTTGGTCCACAAGGTATTTTCCCAAAAGTCTTGGCAATCATTGAGATGTTTTTTAGCAAAATTGAGACGAGCCTTAATGCTCTTTTTGCTTAAAAGTGGTTTGCACCTTGGATATCTACCATGCAGGCAGTTTTTGCCCAGTCTCTTTCTTATGGTGGAGTCGTGAACACTGACCTTAATTTAAGCAATTGAGGCAAGTGAGGCCTGCAGTTCTTTAGATGTTGCCCTGGGGTCTTTTGTGGCCTCTCGGATGAGTTTTCTCTGCACTCTTGGGGTAATTTTGGTCGGCCGGCCGGCCACTCCTGGGAAGGTTCATCACTGTTCCATGTTTTTGCCATTTGTGGATAATGGCTGTCACTGTGGTTCGCTGGAGTCCAAAAGCTTTAGAAATGGCTTTATAACCTTTACCAGACTGATAGATCTCAATTACAGTACTTTTGTTCTCATTTGTTCCTGAATTTCTTTGGATCTTGGCATGATGTGTAGCTTTTGAGGTGCTTTTGGTCTACTTCTTTGCGTCAGATAGCTCCTATTTAAGTGATTTCTTGATTGAAACAGGTGTGGCAGTTAAGTTATTTTTTAACAAGGGGGGGGGGGGGGGCAATCACTTTTTCACACAGGGCCATGTAGATTGAGTTTTTTTTCTCAGTAAATAATAAAAACCATCATATAAAACTGCATTTTGTGTATAATTATGTTATCTTTGACTAATAGTTAACGGTTTTTGATGAGCAGAAACATTTAAGTGTGACAAACATGCAAAAGAATAAGAAATCAGGAAAGGGGCAAATAGTTTTTCACACCACTGTATGTTGCCAAAAGTCCAATGAGCACCTTTATGGCCCATACTCATGGGCAACTTTTTGGCATGTCGCTAGCACACGGGAGCGTGTTTGCGACATGCTGGCGACAGCTCGTCGCCAGGTCCCTCCGCATAGACACGGCGGAGGGACCTGGCAACTGATGCGGCGGAAGCTGTCGCTGTTGTCCCTCCCCCCGCCGTAAGCGCCGTCTATTTGCTATTATGTTGCTGTCGTTAGTCCGCATACTCACGCGCCAATCGCCTGGCGACATCAGCGACGGGCGACAGTTCGGGGTGCGCGCCCGTGCAACGCCGCATACTCACAGGCAACCTGTCGCCGCAACACGCGCGCGCCGCATGTTGCGGCGACAATTGTAGCCCGTGAGTATGGGCCATTAGGCTTTACAGGGATGCTCACAATTTAGCCCCCCCCCCAAACAATGCCAGGACAGTAAACACTCCCCACAAATGACCCCATTTTGGAAAAAAGACACCCCAAGGTATTCCACGAGGGGCATAGTGAGTTCATAGAAATTTGTATTTTTTGTCACACGTTAGCAAAAAATGACACGGAGGGAAAAAAAATCAATTTCTGCTAACTGTGACAAAAAATAAAATCTTCTATGAACTCACCATGCCCCTCAGCAAATACCTTGGGGTGTCTTCTTTCCAAAATGGGGTCATTTGCGGGGTCCGTCCTGGCATTTTAGGGTCTCCGCAATCATTACATGTATGGCCAGTGTTAGGAGTTTCTGCTATACTCCTTATATTGGGCATAGGGGTGATGCACTTTTTTTTCCCATAAAAGGCAAAAGGTGAACGGCAAAGATTCTCGCATTCGCATTGATCAATGTGGATGAAAAAATATCTGCGGAAAAATGTTAAAAAAAGAGTGGGGCATGGCGTTTGCCAGGACACAGGAGCACCGCCCACAAAATTTTCCAAACCCACTTTGCTCCCATGCCCTGGCAAACCCGATTAATCCATTCACATCGATCGATGTGGATGAAAAAACCTTTGCCAGTTTTGATACAAAGTGCTTGCCAAAGCATAGGAACTCCAACACTGCCCCTCAGCTCATATGCCTTGGCAAACGTATCTTACTACAGAGGAGAAATCTCGTCCTGCAGCGATGCATGCACCGACTTGTGTGTAATCTGACAGACGCGCAATGCTTCTGTCAGGATGCACCATCAATGCTGCAGCTGGTTGGTCGATCGGTCGGTCGGTCCACCTGGAGGGGTAAAGGATGGAAAAAGAGAGAGAGAAGAAAAGAAAACACACACACACAAAAAAAACAAAAAAAAAAAAACAAGCAAGCAGCAATGCAATAAATTCATTAACATTAACTTTGATAAACTTTATTGAAACTTTTTAACCAAACGTTAACAATTTTAACTTTTAACTATTTTGCTTACCTGTTTTTTTTGTTTTTGTTTTTTTTTTTACTTACCTTCCGAGGACAAACCTCTCCTTCCCCATGTAACAGTGTGCAAACACAGTGTGTGGCGAAGTACACTATGCACTTTGTCCTAAGTGAAAGGAGAGGTTTCTGGCAGCTCTGTGTATTAGGGTCTCTCGAAACCTGATGTCTGGTTTCACACTACATATTGGTGTATCTGGTGGGTCGCGTCTGCCGCACCACATCGCAAAAACAGACCTTCAGGGAATACCGCATTAGTATATGGTATTCCCTGTCTGGCATTCGGCCAAGTATGAAGTAAACATCTTTGCATCGCTATAGACTAACATGACTTCCGGGCTGATGCAAATCACTGCAGGAGCCGTGCCGTAACGTAGGTATGCACTAGGGGGTGCCCACACTTGGTGACAAAACAGAGTGGAGGCACTGCACTGGGAGCGGTGGTGGTTTATTGAAGTTGGAAATGGTTACGCTATGTTCCTTTCTCTCATTTACATGTGACGTGTCGGCTGACATTTGCAAAGAGACTGGTCCGGATCTGGATTAAATGCTGCCTGTTTTGTACTGGTTCTGGAATCCTATTCACACTGGTGATATGTGACTTGTTTTGTTTTTGAATTCAGCCTGGAGCGCGGTCATTTTATTGAGTGACTTTATACAAAACTTTCAGATTTGTTCTAATCTGCGCTCCAAGTATATTATCTATTAGCGCAACCTAATTGTTTTTAAGTGTTTTCTTGGGGTGCGTTGACCTGGGGCACTCGGAAAGGTATAAGCATAGTGCTTTTCATGTAGCCGGCTAACTACATCAGGGGGTTGGGGCACAGTTTCTCCTGGATACAGGAGTTCTGAAACGATCTCTTCCTGAAATTGAAGGAAGGATCCCGTTTTCTCAGCCTTTGTGTAGAGAACAAAACTATTGTAAGTTGCCAATTGAATTAGATATACAGACACCTTTTTATACCAGCGTCTGGTCCTTCGGGAAACTAAATAGGGAGCCAACATCTGGTCGTTAAAGTCCACCCCTCCCATGTTTGTGTTATAATAGTGGACGGCGAGGGATTTTTCAACGACCTCAGTTGTCCGTCGAATTTGGACTGTTATGTCTGCGTGAATGGTGGACAGAAGGTAAACATCACTCTTGTCCTTCCATTTCACTGCAAGAAGGTCATTGTTACACAAGGCAGCCCTCTCCCCCTGTGCATTGTTGCCAACTCATCCCTTTAATTACTGACACATCTAACTTATACAGGTTCTGGGGCTACTTGCACATAATCAGTGCCTTAACTGCATCTACCTAGCCACAAAACCTGTATAATTCATATGTGTCAGTAATTAAAGGGGTGAGTTGGCAACACTGCCCCTGTGCAAGTCGGGTAGTAGTGAGCCGTTGGGGGAAGCCTTGGCGACTAGGTCGCACGGTGCCACAGCAGGGAATTCTGACTAACTTTAAATGCTGATAGAGGGCCACACTTGTGTAGTAGTTGTCCACGTATAGATGGTACCCCTTGTGGAATAAGGATGACACCAAGTCCCACACAATCTTGCCACTGCTCCCCAGGTAGTCAGGGCATCCGACCGGCTCCAGTTTTGAGTCTTTTCCCTCATAGACCCTAAAACCATAAGTATAGCCTGTGGCCCTTTCACAGAGCTTATACAACTTGACCCCATACCGGGCGCGCTTGCTTGGGATGTACTGCTTAAAGGGACTCCGAGCTCAAGTAAAAAAAGAAAGTTGTACTCACCCGGGGCTTTTTCCAGCCCAGTGCTGGTCGGGAGGTCCCACGACGGCGTCCTGGCTCCTCTCCTACTCCCCGCTCCGGAATGGCTGACTGGCCGCAGCCCGGGCGACACTCTGCTGAGTGTCGGGCTGTTCCTTCCGCGTATGACGCGGCTGACGTCACACGGTGGCCGCCTCGCGTCATCACGGCGGCCGGCGTGAAAGTACTGCGCATGCGCGATTAAAGCGCGCATGCGTGGTACTGCCATGCCGGCCGCCGTGATGACGCGAGGAGGCTGCAATAGCAGCATAGGGGGCGATATACAGGCTGGGAACGCGAAACCGGAAGTCGTCGCCGGCGGGTGCAGAGGCATTGGAGCGGAGCTGCGAGGGCACCGATCGTCTGCTGGGGGCTGAGGGAAGCCCCAGGTGAGTCCATCTCATTTTTTTTTTTAGACTTTAGGTTATCTTTAAACATGTTAAAGCGTAACCAAGAGCCCCTGTCACTGTTTTCCTGTTGTGTGCTGCAGAACCCCCTGTATTTATATATTTCTTATGGAGTCTGGGGACCTCCAGTGCTGCGTGCATGCTTTGCATAGTATTGCATAAAATTCGGTTTGTGCTGCTCATCCCTTGGTGTATATATATATATATTTTATATATATTTATATATTTTATATATATATATATTTTTTTTTTTTGTTTGCTGGACATGCACCAGGTTTTTGAATCAACACACTATCCTCCTTATACCAGCTGGAGGCTCCATCTTTGGAGAAGAGGTGGTTTTGCATTCTCTTGGCAATTTCTAACAACAAGTGGAGTATATGTGTGTCTTCATTCTATACATGCCTGATGGTATTGATTTCTTGAGTGGTGATGCTGTTGGTGAGTAGCAGTCACCTAATTCTTCATTTATTAATGTATCAGAACTACTGCCCATTTTGAAAAAGCGGAGGCTGATCCTCCGTGAAACGCGTTGTCAATTTTAATAAATAATTTTAGCCCAATTGAGCTTTATTGTGGCTCTTTATTGCCACTATCCATCCCCATTCCCCAGTGTACAGGCGCCGCTTGCTGTGTCATTGTATAGGAAGCGAGCCCTGGTTCCTATGGTTACCATCCAGGAAATACGCAGGAGGGAGTGACATCACATCCGCCCTATCGGACTTGGAGAGCTTGGTCCCCGGCTCGGCAGAGAGGGACAGACGCTAACCGTGGCCGTGTACGCTGATGCGTTTGTGCGCCAGAATCGAGACGCTGGCTCGATACCAGCACGTCTCCGCTCGTCCGCGCAGGCGTGCGGATCTATTCCCGCTCACCCCCCACGGGCATTTCCTAATCTTCCGTGCGCTTTTCCTATTGTTCTCCCCGCCGGTATCGAGCGCGGAATCGATCCGGCGGGGTATTGGACAGGTCGGAAATTATCAAATCGAGCCATCGGCGGCTTGATCATTTCAAACGCACCGTGTATTCCCAGCATTAGTCTCTAGACCACAACCAATGTACATCTTGTATTCCACTTGCATGGTAATTTGTATGACTCGCATATTTTTTTTTTTAATCCATAGTGCTCCTATGCCGACACATGGAAACAGCATCCAGCTATCATTTTGCTAGGCAGCATGAATTGCAAGCAGACAAGGACGCTGGGTAAGGGTTGAACTCTCTCAGTATGTGCATATGTGCCTGCCTCTGACGTCCTGGTCTGCTATACACGAGTCATGCAAATTATGCAAGTGGAATGCAAGATGTTTATCGGTTGTGGTCTATAGACAGTGTATTTGCAAGATGTTGATCCATCTCTCATGTTGTGATCTGTTGTGGTCCATGCAGACTAATGAAACTCATACACACTTGTCTTTGCCTTCCAGCAAACAGCAATATCTCACTACATCGTGATAGTTTAGAGATAAGACACCTCACACTTGGTTAGTTGGGCTTCATTTTAGGGGAAAATTCCCTGGGATTTATAGCAATTGGCTAATTTTATAACATGATTAAGGAAAAGTCATAATGTATATTGTGTGAGGATCCGCGTGGCTGCCTGCGCAGGCAGGCAGCCTTTTGACCACTGTTCAGGTCTGCATTCTGCAGGTCTCTGGAAGAGAGACCTTTTGTCAGTTGTGCAGCTTGCTGCTGAGGAATTTGCATATGTTTTGTCATGCAGATTGCCTAGCCACATCCCCTGTGGGCTTGCTCTATAAAGAGCTATGTTTCCCACAGTAAGTTGCTGGTCATAAGAGTTAGTCCTGTGGAACACTCTCCTGGAGTGTCAGCCTTGCTCTTTGTTTGAAGATTAGCCTAGAGTAATTCCTGGAACTGCACTAGGCAGTTTCCCTAGTGCAGTTAGGATTGCATTATTTGTATTGCCTGTTCTGTCTGTCTGTGGGGTGCTAACCAGAACAGCGGTTGTTGCTGGAGTGCTGAATGAGTGCGGTGTTCACGTTTAGCTAGCGTTTGTTATTTTGCGTATCTCCTCATTGTATGATTTGCTGTGCCTTTGCTACTCTCGTGCTCTGCCTTGCTGTAGCCTTGTGTCACCTCTGGCAATCGCCTCTCTCGCGATTGCGTTCCTACTTCATATCTGCTGTTGTGTGAGCACCGTCGCGGGTTGGCGACTAGTTTGGTGCACACACATACAATCTGTCCCTGTGCTCGTTCTCTTCCGCAGTCGCTTCTCTTGCGATTGCGTTCTCACTTGGTTTCTTCTGTTGTGTGTCCACCGTCGCAGGTGGCGGCTAGATTGGTGGACAAACATACATTCCTCATCTGTGCTTATTCGGTCTTGTGTCGCTGTCAGCAATCGCCATCTCCGGCGATTGCCTTCTCGCTTTGTCTTCCTGGTTGTGTGTTCATCGTCGCAGGGTGGCGACTAGTTAGGTGAACACACATACCCTCTGTCACTTTGATCTCTCCCTTTCAGGGCTATCTTGCCCTGCGTTTCTGCCCTTCGTGCAATTCCTGTCTGGCGTGTGTGGCAGGGCAGAGGAGCTGTTCCTCTGCGCTCCACAGCTCCACCTGCCGACGGGAATTTCCCGTCTACAGGTGCTTTGCACCTTTTGCTGGTTTCCTGCAAATTATACGCTTGTGGAGGATTTCCGCGGTGTCAGCGCACGTCTTGTGCGCTGATCACGGAGAGAATTCCACAATCGTTACATATTGTAATCTGACCATAGGGTGTTACGCTGATGGCAGACAGGGTTCTCTTTGATGCACACGGAGTATAGGTTGAGCCACGGGCCTTGCATTAAGGTCTGGGTCTTGTGCATGGTTCATATACCCATGTGATGGAATTCAGTATGGAGGATACGTGCATAAGTTGTTTTTAGATATTTTAGACTTATGGTGTTCCTGTCCCCCTATGCATTACCTATATTATTTTAACAGATATTGGGAGTACAATAAAATAGTTATCGCTACACCATGCTGTAGCAGTCCACATCCTTTTTAGGTATATACTGATGTTGCATTGTGGTACTGTTATTTTTTGGATAAGGTGTTATAAAATGAGCTTACCTAGTCCTTACAGGACAACTGTAGCCAGAGGGATATGGACGCTGCCATATTTATTCTCTGCAATAGCAGTTGCATGGCTGTCCTGCTGATCCTCTGCGTCTAATACTTTTAGCCATTGACCCTGAACAAGCATGCAGCAGATGAGGCAGGAGGATTACGCTGTCCCATTTTTTTAATTGTAAGACTAAATTGGTGGTATATATTTTACTATGCCACTGCGGGGCTTTTTATGTTGGTAAAACGAAACGTCCACTTAGAGAACGTATGTTTGAACACATTAAAAGCATCGAAAATCCGGACGCGAGTTCTCCTGTCGCTAGACATTTTCAGTTGGAACATGGTGGCAGTACAAGGGGTGTAAAATTTATGGCTCTTGATCGGATACACCCCACGATTAGAGGGGGTAATCCTGATAGACCTCTTTTGCGATGCGAATCCCGCTGGATTTACAATCTACAGGCCTGTTCAACACCAGGCTTAAATGAGCAGATCAGTTATGCTCATTTTTTGCCTATTTAGATCCTGATTTGCGCCATGGTATGTGCATCTTTCTGTGCCGTCTGAGTGTGTGATCTCTCTCGCCTGTGGTGGCGGGGTGTCTTGCTGCAACGTCCCCCCACTTGTTAGCCCTTTGTCCTTCTGCACAGTTCCCCACATATTGGGGCAGTTGCTTTTAGGCTTCTGTGGTTTTTCGTAATATAAGTTTACCTGATGCATTATCGGGTCCCAGTTTCCTGCATGTTATGGGCTATTATTTTTTGCAGTTAGTATATTTGTGAGGGAATATATTAAATATAAATTACATTACTGAATAACAGTCTTCAATATGGCAGAAGTTATTGATTAATGTGTATGTGTGCATTCGCGGGAAGTTATTGTATATGGGTGGATTGGCGGCGTACTAGCTGTGCTCTCTACGCAGGGCCCCCTTTTTCTGCTTTTTGTTTTTTGATTTTGGCTCTTTTGAGCATGCTGGTAATGTGTGGTGCCAGCTTAGGGACCTATATATATACACATTGGGACCCCTTTTTAGTATATATATATTTTTTGTTTTGTTTGACCTTGCGTGGATATATACTTCTATATACTTGAATCTTGGCACAGTAACTGCTCATGCAGTGTTATGTTCGCCGCTGTTCTATCCTCTGCATTGGCTTCTCCTTTCCGCGATCGCACACATTACACAATGATGTCACGAGCGGGTGGAGAAAAGGTGTGATTGGTTAGTGTTTTAGACAAGTACTTTCGGGATTAGCTTGTTGGCAACCACGCCCCTTTGAGAAAGCCGGAAGCCGGCGAAATGTCGAGGGAGAAGCACGTTCCTCTGCATGGGACGCCACGCCGTCCCGATCTCCATCCAGCCACCCACTACAGGTCTGTCCAAGGGCCTCCCGGCCATGCATGCTGTCCGGGTGAGCTGATCACCATTTTCGCTGCTTGGACTTTTAGTGCTGCCGAGCTTCATTCATCATAGGAAGCATATGGGGATCATACACACTATCCAGCATTGACATCTGGCCGTCATCAGGAGCTCGCAAACCTTGAGGGTGAGATGAACTGGCAGTCTGTGTATAGCAGACCCTTATGGATACGGCGAGATAAGCCTGGTTTGACACGTATCACACTGTTAATCTGTTGTGCTATGCTGCGCTTCTACAGTGTGAGCTGCCACTGATCTGTGCTTGCTATATGTGCTACAAGTGCTTACATTGCTGCTGTCCAAAGTAATACCATTTGCTGGTGTCATCTGGACTGTTTTGCATCAGCCTATCTATCCATGCCAGACTTCACTTGGGTTTGATGACAACCTATATATAAGTATAGAGTTTACAAGCAATTGATCTCATAAGAACTTATGCATTTTTCCAACTTTGTTGCTTATTGGAACATTTTTTTCAGCTTCAGCCTTAGATGCCGGCGTACGCATGTGACTGTGTGTGGGCTGCTTGGATGGATGAGTTGTGACGGGGTGGCCATCCCATGTGTTTTTTAATGTACCTAACAATTTCTTCAATAAATTTTGACATGTATATTACTGCATTCATTAGTGTTTGATAGTTTTCAGTTGTCTGGGTAATTTATGTCCTGCCCCTCTTATTATCACTGCCACTTTTTTGATTATTATCATTATTGTGCAGGACAACATTGCCCAGTTGCTTCTTCTTTCTATACTGTTTTTTATATGTATCGGTTTTCTGTTGCCTTGGCTAGTGGAGACCCTAACAAGGAAGGGTTAGTTTGGATCCTGTAAGGTATCCTAGGTATACAGACCGACTACATCTTTTTGATTGCTGCGCCCTTGTGGGTGAGGATGTTGCTGTGGGACAGTCTAGTCACGCAGGTGGAGAGCGATTGCGCACAGACGGCTGGTAACAGGGATGCACAACAGGCGATTAATACAGGTTTCAGAAAATTGGAACGCATATATGAAAGAAAATCACGCCTTTGGTGGAACATTAAGTACAATAAGGAATATATAGCAGATCATCATTCCCCTATGTGGTTAAGAGTCCAAATTTTTCCCCATAGAAAGAACTTAACAGTTGAATTTAAGAGAAAGTGGGAGGCCAATCTGGAGACTTGTGCGCATGTGTGCCTTTCTCTGATGAACGATTTAGATGAGGCAGAATTGACCCTCTTAGATGAGGAGATCAATAAGATTACAGCGGAGTTGAAGTCTCACTCTGGTGAGGATTTATATAAAAAACGGAATGAGCAATTAGAACAACATATTAAAAAATACAACAAGGATTTGGTATATCTACGGGATAAAAAATTGTTTAATGATCGTTTAGCATATAAATTGGGTCAGGCATATCGTTGGGAAAGCAAGCCCATTCCCTCTAAGCCTCGAGGAGTGCGACTCAAGCCAAATTCAAAACCTAAAAGTGTTGGTGTTGATGATTCAGACTCATCAGTAGTGTCAGCTCCGCTACCTCAGAATCAAGTCAGGACTTTTGAATCTCAGACTAAAAAAGGCAAATATCGGACTCGATTACAGGATAAAATAACAAAAAAATCTAAACAGCAAGGATGTGGGGGCGGCACAGGGACACCCAGCACATCAGGACAGGTGCAGCCGTCCTCATCGTCATCATCAGTTCCTGTAACGATCGGTGAAGCACGGAGAGGATCTGATTACCGGTGATCTGCAGTATCACTGGGAATACAGATGTATACCAGATTATAAGTGATCTGCAGTATCACCGATAATCCGATATACCAACTAACCTCTGTTCACCTGAGTAGAGTGTAGTGTTTGGTGTAACAGTAACACTTTGAGGACTAAGCCTCAGCGCAGTAAGGTATACTGCACGGATTCCTTCCGAAGACCTGGACTCTCCAAGACGGGAGGAGTCAGGCTGCGAGTAGGAAGGATTGTCTAAAAGTAACACTCTGGAGGAAGTGTCACTGATAGAACGGGGAACCGCCTTCAACAGTGAGGTCGGTTCTCGAGGTCGGACAAGCCAGGTCGTACACACACGGACAGATAAAGTACAATATCAAGAGGCAAAGGCGGAGTCAGGTACAGGCAGGGTTCGGCAACAGGGTATCAGAAATATCGAGGTACAAGATCAGTAGGCAGAAGCAGAGTCTAAGGACGAGCCGGGATTCGGCAACAGAGTATCAGAAATATCGAGGTACAAGATCAGAGTTCAGGAGGATAGTCAGGCAGGCAAAAGGTCAAAACAGATAATCACAATCAAACTAGTACTTTAAGCTATCAACAGAAACTAGCTAAGTGTAGGATTACAGCTCCAGCTGGTCCCGGCACACTTGCGGATCTGACTACGGATCTGGGTGCTCCCACGTATGTGATCGCAACGCCAGACAACCAGCAACTGAATAAGCAGCAGAATATATAGTTGCTGGACTCTGCTGCCCCGCCCGAACCATTCAGCCAATCATGAGTCCTGCAGGAATCAGCTGACCTTCCTGATCAGCTGACACTTCCTCTGCAGGTATAAAGGTCCTGAATTCAGGCCCGCGTGAGCATAGCTCTCCATCTGCCTAGGTGCACTAACAGACCCAGCCACACCAAGCACATGCTGCTGCATGCAAACAGCCGCTTTGCTGTCAGGACATGCGGCGGCTTTTCCGCGTTCCACCACACCACCAGACGCGTGCAAACCGCCGTGTAGGACGCGGAGTCAGCCACCTAGCTCTTGGCACACGCGGCGGCTTTTCCGCATCGCCTCACAGTACCCCCTCCCCCCCGAGGAGTAGACTCCGGACAACTCCTACCAGGTTTCTCGGGATGTAAAGCGTGAAACTCTTTCCTTAATTCGTCCGCATGCATGCGGTTCCCAGGTACCCATTGTCTCTCCTCAATGCCATACCCTTTCCAATGCACCAGATATTGTACTGAGTTCTGTACAATGCACGAATCTAAGATTTTCTCTACCTCATACTCGGGTTGGTCCTTCACCATCACAGGAGGAGGAGGAGTAGGACCCACATGAACCGCAGGTTTGAGTAGGGACACGTGAAACGACCTTACGCCCCGCATGCTGGCAGGAAGATCAATGGCATAAGTGACGTTGTTGATCTTCTTGGTCACAGAAAATGGACCCACAAACCTGGGGCCCAGTTTGGCAGATGGCTGCTTCAGGGTCAAGTGACGTGTGGACACCCAGACTAAATCCCCTGGCTGAAACTTCCATTCCATGGAACGTCTCTTGTCCGCTTGACCCTTTTGACTTTAGAACGCTTTCTGCAAATTCTCTCTAACAATTCCCCAATTGCCCCTGAGTGACTTCTGCCAATCCTCCATTGCGGGAAACGGAGAAGAGGCAACTGGCAGCGGGGAGAACTTGGGCGACCTCCCTGTCACAATCTGGAACAGAGAAAAAACAGAAGAAGAACTCTTCAAATTATTCTGTGCAAATTCTGCAAAAGCCAGAAACTTTACCCAATCATTCTGTGTCTCCGCAACGTAACATCTTAAGAACTGTTCTAAAGACTGATTAATTCGTTTGGTCTGCCCATTGGTCTGTGGGTGGTAGCCTGACGAGAAAGACAGCTTCATGCCCATTTGGTGGCAAAATGCCCTCCAGAATTTAGAGATGAATTGGACTCCCCGATCGGAAACAATGTTTTCCGGAATGCCGTGCAGCTGGAAAATGTGGACGATAAATAGGTCGGCCAATTCCTGGGCCGAGGGGAGTCCTTTCAAGGGCACGAAATGGGCCATTTTGCTGAAGCGGTCGACTACCACCCAAATGACCGACATGCCTTCAGACCTGGGGAGTTCACCCACAAAATCCATGGACAAGTGGGTCCATGGTTCACTCGGGGCGGGCAAAGGCTGCAAGGTATCGACAGGTGCCTGCCGGGAGGGTTTACTCTTGGCACATACCGCACACTCCCTGACATACTCCTTGCAGTCTGTTGCCATAGAAGGCCACCAAGCACACCTGGCGATCAGATCCTGCGTTCTGGCAGCACCAGGGTGACCAGCATTCTTATGGGCGTGAAACATTTGTAAGACCTGTAGACGAAAAGGTAGTGGGATAAACAAAACCCCCTCTGGTTTTCCCTCAGGGACATCCTGCTGAAAGGGACCCAAAGCTTTTGTCCAATCCTCCCAGGTCTCTGTGGCTGCTAATACCAGCCTTTGCGGGATGATGGACTCAGGAGCGGGGGGCTGTGCTGTCTCTAATTCGAAACATCTGGACAGGGCATCTGCCTTGATGTTTTTGCTGCCTGGAGTGTACGTGATAATAAATCTGAATCTCGTAAAAAATAAAGACCAACGGGCCTGTCGGGGACTTAGTCTCTTAGCCCCCTCGATGTATTCCAAATTTTTGTGATCAGTATAAACCGTGATCCTGTGCTCTGCCCCCTCCAACCAGTGGCGCCATTCTTCAAATGCCAATTTAATGGCCAGAAGTTCCCGGTTGCCTATGTCGTAGTTTTTCTCTGCCGGAGAAAACCTACGGGAAAAATAAGCGCATGGATGCAATCTGCCTTGTAACCCTGACCGCTGAGACAGCACCGCCCCTACCCCAACCTCCGAAGCGTCAACCTCCACAATAAAGGGAAAGGACGAGTCTACATGTCTTAAAATAGGCGCTGAGCAAAACAGTTTTTTCAAGTGCGAAAAGGCTGCCACAGCCTCAGGAGACCAGTGGGTGGTATCTGCCCCCTTTTTTGTGAGACTGGTGAGAGGGGCAATTATCGTGGAGTACCCCTTTATGAACCTCCTATAGTAGTTCGCAAAACCTAAAAATCTCTGCAGGGGCTTCAACCCCACTGGCTGTGGCCATTCCAGGACAGCTGTGACCTTGGCAGGATCCATTGACAAGCCTGAGGTGGAAATCACATACCCTAGAAATGTGACAGTGGTCACCTCGAAAATACATTTCTCCACCTTGGCATACAGCATATTTTGCCTCAATTTGTCCAACACGAATTTAACGTGGACCCTGTGCTCGGAGAGGTTGTTGGAATAGATCAGTATATCGTCTATCAATGGTAACAGATATCGATTCTTCACCGTGATTTTATTCAGGCCACGGTAGTCGATGCAAGGTCGAAGCCCTCCGTCTTTCTTCTTAACAAAAAAGAAACCGGCCCCTGCAGGCGACCGGGAGGGGCGAATGAACCCTTTGGCTAAATTGTCACGAATGTACTCCTGCATCGCTATTTTCTCTGGTCCAGACAAATTATACAGGTGACCCCTAGGGGGCATACAACCGGCACGGAGATCGATGGGGCAATCAAAAGGGCGATGAGGAGGTAACTTGTCAGCAGCCTTGGGACAGAATACATCCGAGAACTCGGAGTATTGCGCGGGAACACCCTCCACATGAAACTTGGTCTGACCTAAAGTCAACTTCCCTAGACACTGTTGGGAACAGAAGTCTGACCAACTATTTAATTGTCCAGCAGCCCAATTAATCTGTGGCGAATGGAGCTGCAGCCAGGGCATACCCAAAACAATTGTGGAGGTGGTCATGTGTAATACAAAGAAACTTAGACTTTCGTTATGCAGAACCCCAATAGTGACTTCCACCTCTGGTGTCTGAGACAGCGGACGGTCCCTTTGCAGCGGGGAATTGTCCACAGCAGTAACCTGGGTAGGTGGTCTTACTGGGGTGAGCGGAATGCCCAACTTTTCTGCGAACTCTGAACTCATAAAGTTAGCCGCGGAGCCTGAATCAAGAAAGGCCTCTGTGGCTTCAGATTTGTCCCCCCACATAATCATACGAGGAAGGAGTAAACGTCTTTCTTTTAGGGGTGTGAGTTGGGCGCCCAGGGTGTCACCCCTTACAACTCCTAGGCGGTAGCGTTTCCCGGCTTATTTTTATCCGGTTTAATGGGACAGTCTCGTACCCTATGCCCCCCTTCACCACAGTATAGACATAATTGCTCAGACATTCTCCGTCTTCTCTCCACTTGGGTCAACTTAGACCGACCGATCTGCATCGGTTCAGGTGGCGGCAAGACCGGAGACGATGAGACAGCAGGAGATGGAGTTACTAGGGGTGCAGCAGGAGGTGCTGCGTAGGAAGTCACCCTGACACGATGACTGCCCCTAGTTTGTCTCTGATGGCGTAGCCTACGGTCGATTCAAATGGCCGACGAGATGGCCTCATCGACTGTCTTGGGCTCGGGTTGGCTTAACATAAGGTCGGAGACCTCATCCGACAACCCAGACAGGAAGTAGTCTAATAGGGCATAGGTGTCAAACCTGGCCGTAAATGACCACCTACGAAATTCGGCCGCGTAATCTTCGACTGGACCCCTGCCTTGCCGCAAAAGCTTAAGCTTCCGCTCAGAGGTCGCAACAAGGTCAGGGCCGTCGTAAATCACTGCCATGGCTTTAAAGAATTCCTCTACCGAGGTAAGGGCTAAGTCACTGGCCGGCAAATTGAACGCCCAGGTCTTGGAGTCACCAGTTAGTAAGGTCTTAATAAATATGACCCGTTGGGTCTCAGTTCCCGAGGATCGGGGTCTCAGCTCAAAATATGATAACACTCTACTCTTAAAATTCCGAAAGTCAGACTTGTGGCCGGAAAATTTATCAGGTACGGGCATACGTATGTCATCACTAGGAGGGGATCTCACCGAATCAACTGATGTTTGAAGGGTTCGCACAGAGCCTGATAGGGCATCAATTAAGGCTTTGTGCTGGCCCAGTGCTTGATGGATGCTATCCACCAAAGTGGCAAGCACAGTCAGAGGGTCAGCGCGTGCGTCCATCTGTTTTTTGGTCTGGCGTTCTGTAACGATCGGTGAAGCACAGAGAGGATCTGATTACCGGTGATCTGCAGTATCATTGGGAATACAGATGTATACCAGATTATAAGTGATCTGCAGTATCACCGATAATCCGATATACCAGCTAATCTCTGTTCACCTGAGTAGAGTGTAGTGTTTGGTGTAACAGTAACACTTTGAGGACTAAGCCTCTGCGCAGTAAGGTATACTGCACGGATTCCTTCCGAAGACCTGGACTCTCCAAGACGGGAGGAGTCAGGCTGCGAGTAGGAAGGATTGTCTAAAAGTAACACTCTGGAGGAAGTGTCACTGATAGAACGGGGAACCGCCTCCAACAGTGAGCTCGGTTCTCGAGGTCGGACAAGCCAGGTTGTACACACACGGACAGATAAAGTACAATATCAAGAGGCAAAGGCGGAGTCAGGTACAGGCAGGGTTCGGCAACAGGGTATCAGAAATATCGAGGTACAAGATCAGTAGGCAGAAGCAGAGTCTAAGGACGAGCCGGGGTTCGGCAACAGAGTATCAGAAATATCGAGGTACAAGATCAGAGTTCAGGAGGATAGTCAGGCAGGCAAAAGGTCAAAACAGATTATCACAATCAAACTAGTATTTTAAGCTATCAACAGAAACTAGCTAAGTGTAGGATTACAGCTCCAGCTGGTCCCGGCACACTTGCGGATCTGACTACGGATCTGGGTGCTCCCACGTATGTGATCGCAACGCCAGACAACCAGCAACTGAATAAGCAGCAGAATATATAGTTGCTGGACTCTGCTGCCCCGCCCGAACCATTCAGCCAATCATGAGTCCTGCAGGAATCAGCTGACCTTCCTGATCAGCTGACACTTCCTCTGCAGGTATAAAGGTCCTGAATGCAGGCCCGCGCGAGCATAGCTCTCCATCTGCCTAGGTGCACTAACAGACCCAGCCACACCAAGCACATGCTGCTGCATGCAAACAGCCGCTTTGCTGTCAGGACATGCGGCGGCTTTTCCGCGTTCCACCACACCACCAGACACGTGCAAACCGCCGTGTAGGACGCGGAGTCAGCCGCCTAGCTCTTGGCACACGCGGCGGCTTTTCCGCGTTTCCTCACAGTTCCTTTTTTAGAGTAATCGAACCCAAATTACTGAGTGGAAATGATGGCCCGGTGGACACGAGTCTACAGTCACAAAATGATCTACAAATGATTAATCTCACAGGAGAGATATTACCTGATATTGTCCAACAATTATTGGGGAAGGGTTTGGGCTTTTGTCCCCCGCAACATATGGATAGGTTTGATTTTACTGTGGATCTACACTTATTTTGTAGAAAGTTGTTCCTTCAGTCCATGGCTATAAAAGCAAATAATTTTTGTCCTACTCCGACCTCCTTCAACTTGATGTTAACTCAGGGTGATCAGGAGGCTTTGGAGGATCTTAACTTCTTATACACTTTGAATCAAACAGATGATGATGATGTTTTGGGGTCTGCTGTCACTGTCAGTGACTGGGGTCCTTTGCCGCCTCGTTACATCAGTGTCAATAGACAGTTTAAAAATCGGTCCACACGTTTTCCACCTTTGTCTACGAACGTAGGGATTAGATGCTTTATCCAGGCAGTTGAAGAGGATATTGCTAAACTTGATGTAGCCAACGATGGTAGATCGGATCTGGCTGGCACTGATTGTGAGGCTTTTGATTTTCTGGTTTCACGTACTGACTGGGTCATCAAACCCTCTGATAAAGGGGGGAATGTCGTGGTTATGATTGCTTGTGATTACAGAGCCATGTGTCTGGACCTCCTGGGCCAGCGGGGATGCTATGAGAGGGTCTCGGCGTCGAGGGTAGATTGTTGTCAAGGAGAACTTTTTGATCTTATTGAGAGTGCCAGCAGTGAGGGTCTGATTGATGAGGAGGTAGCAGCCTTTCTTAAGGTGAATGACCCTATATTGCCTACCTTTTATGCGCTACCAAAAGTGCATAAACGTTTGTATAAACCCCCGGGACGTCCGATTATCTCGGGAAGGGGCTCTTTGACGGAGAAAATAAGCGTCTATGTGGATAAACATTTACAGTCACATTTTCAGGGGCTGCCCTCGTACATAAAAGATACCACACATTTATTGCGGGTGTTGGATGATATTATTGTTCCATCGGACACCATTTTGGTGTCCCTTGACGTCGAGTCCCTATATTCTTGCATTCCCCATGGCCTCGGGGTCCAGGCGGTGGCCAACTTTTTGGGTGAGTTGGGAGTGCAGGATGCTGCGCACAATTATTTTATTTTGGATTTGCTAAAGTTTCTGTTAACTAACAATGTCTTTACTTTTGACGGTGAACGGTACCTACAGGTGCAGGGTGCGGCGATGGGGACGACTTGTGCCCCATCATACGCAAACCTGTACCTGGGGGACTGGGAGAGACTCATCTTCTCTGATGACAATCTGTCGGGGTACCTGTGCCACGTGCTATTGTGGCACAGGTACATTGACGATATTTTGATCTTATGGACTGGCACATCTGCGCAGGTGACGGATTTTGTCTCTCAACTTAATTGTAACAATAAGAACCTTAAATTTACATCGGAGGTTCAACCGCGATCAATTGCATTTCTTGATATTTGCATCTCAATCAAGCAGGATGGACGGTTGACTACGACCCTTCATCGTAAGGCCACAGGAAGTAATGCGTTACTCTACGCAGATAGTTTTCATCCCACACATACCATTAGAGGCATACCAATTGGCCAATATTTGAGAGCACGTCGGAACTGTTCAAGGGATGAGTCTTTCCTCATCGAAGCAAGTGACCTACGGCGTAGGTTTAAAGGGATACTGTAGGGGGGGGGTCGGGGGAAAATGAGTTGAACTTACCCGGGGCTCCTAATGGTCCCCCGCAGGCATCCTGTGCCCGCGCAGCCGCTCACTGATGCTCCGGCCCCGCATCCGGTTCACTTCTGTAATTTCTGACTTTAAAGTCAGAGAACCCCTGCGCCTGCGTTGCCATGTCCTCGCTTCCCCTGATGTCACCAGGAGCGTACTGCGCAGGCACAGACCATACTGGGCTTGTGCTATACACTCCTGGTGACATCAGCGGGAACGAGGACACGGCAACGCAGGCGCAGGGGTTTTCTGACTTTAAAGTCGGAAATTCCAGAAGTGAGCCAGAGGCGGGGCCGGAGCATCGGTGAGTGGCTGCGCGGGCACAGGATGTCTGCGGGGGACCATTACAAGCCACGGGTAAGTTCAACTCATTTTCCCCCGACCCCCCTACAGTATTCCTTTAAATCTAGAGGTTATGGTGTTAGTTACCTGCGTAGGGCATTTAATCGTGCTTGGAAGAGTAAACGAGCTGATCTCCTTCGGCCGCATAGAAGGGTAGCTAAAGGTGCATCATCGGCACCTCTACGTTTTTTCACTAGATATTGTGCGCAGCATCCTGCACTAAAGGGTATTCTTAAGAAACATTGGTACCTGTTACAGAATGACCCAGTGGTTGGTCCTTTGGTGCCGGCATCTCCTAGCTTCACATTTCGGAGGGCCAGATCCTTAAGGGATGCGTTTGTACGAAGTCCCTTTACTGGTGTTGCCCCCAAAAAAACATTGCCTAACCACAGGTATTTATACCTGTGGAGGCTGTGACTATTGCCAGTATGTGCAGGTCGGCAGGGTTGTCCCTATGTCTTGCGGCAGGAGGATTACGCTGTCCCATTTTTTTAATTGTAAGACTAAATTGGTGGTATATATTTTACTATGCCACTGCGGGGCTTTTTATGTTGGTAAAACGAAACGTCCACTTAGAGAAAGTATGTTTGAACACATTAAGAGCATCGAAAATCGGGACGCGAGTTCTCCTGTCGCTAGACATTTTGAGTTGGAACATGGTGGCAGTACAAGGGGTGTAAAATTTATGGCTCTTGATCGGATACACCCCACGATTAGAGGGGGTAATCCTGATAGACTTCTTTTGCGATGCGAATCCCGCTGGATTTACAATCTACAGGCTTGTTCAACACCAGGCTTAAATGAGCAGATCAGTTATGCTCATTTTTTGCCTATTTAGATCCTGATTTGCGCCAAGGTATGTGCATCTTTCTGTGCCGTCTGAGTGTGTGATCTCTCTCGCCTGTGGTGGCGGGGTGTCTTGCTGCAACGTCCCCCCACTTGTTAGCCCTTTGTCCTTCTGCACAGTTCCCCACATATTGGGGCAGTTGCTTTTAGGCTTCTGTGGTGTTTTGTAATATAAGTTTACCTGATGCATTATCGGGTCCCAGTTTCCTGCATGTTATGGGCTATTATTTTTTGCAGTCAGTACATTTGTGAGGGAATATATTAAAGAGTAACTGTTAGCCCCAAAAATCAAAGTTAAATCTCTATTGCAATGTTTTAATTACTTTGTAAGGGAGCCAAAAAGGCAATGCAGAAGTTAAAAAGCAATCTAATTTTTTTACTGTGCAGCCTTTTCCCCAAGCTCCTAAGGAGGACACAAAGCCGCATAACAGATACTGCAGAGCATGCCCATGTCTGCCCGACCCCCCTCTCCCCCCCCCCCCCCCCCAGGACCAGGTGCCGATGTCTGCCCGACCCCCTCTCCCCCCCCCCCCCAGGACCAGGTGCCGATGTCTGTCCGCTCCCCCCCCCCCCCAAGAGCCAATGTCTGTCCGACCCCCCAGGACCAGGTGCCGATATCTTCTCACCCCAAACAGCTGACACGGAGAGAGAGCGGGAGCGGAGTACATCTACACACTTCCAGCGCCGCCACCGCAGAGCAGCCGCCGCCGAGTCACATGTGAGAGAATCACGAGCAGGAGAGAGATGCACGGCGGCGGCTGCTCTGCGGTGGCGTCGCTGGAAGTGTGTAGATGTACTCCGCTCCCGCTCTCTCTCCGTGTCAGCTTTTTGGGGTGAGAAGATATCGGCACCTGGTCCTGGGGGGGTCGGACAGACATTGGCTCTTGGGGGGGAGCGGACAGACATCGGCACCTGGTCCTGGGGGGGGAGAGGGGGTCGGGCAGACATCGGCACCTGGTCCTGGGGGGGAGAGGGAGGGGTCGGGCAGACATGGGCATGCTCTGCAGTATGTGTTATGCGGCTTTGCGTCCTCCTTAGGAGCTTGGGGAAAAGGCTACACAGTAAAAAATGAGATTGCTTTTTAACTTCTGCATTGCCTTTTTGGCTCCCTTACAAAGTAATTAAAACATTGCAATAGAGATTTAAATTTGATTTTTGGGGCTAACAGTTACTTTTTAAATATAAATTACATTACTGAATAACCGTCTTCAATATGGCGGAAGTTAATGATTAATGTGTATGTGTGCATTCACGGGAAGTTATTGTATATGGGTGGATTGGCGGCGTACTAGCTGTGCTCTCTACGCTGGGCCCCCTTTTTCTGCTTTTTGTTTTGGCTCTTTTGAGCATGCTGGTAATGTGTGGTGCCAGCTTAGGGACCTATATATATATACACATTGGGACCCCTTTTTAGTATATATATATTTTTTGTTTTGTTTGACCTTGCGTGGATATATACTTCTATATACTTGAATCTTGGCACAGTAACTGCTCATGCAGTGTTATGTTCGACGCTGTTCCATCCTCTGCATTGGCTTCTCCTTTCCGCGATCGCACACATTACACAATGACGTCACGAGTGGGTGGAGAAAAGGTGCGATTGGTTAGTGTTTTAGACAAGTACTTTCAGGATTAGCGTGTTGGCAACCACGCCCCCTTGAGAAAGCCGGCGAAACGTCGAGGGAGAAGCACGTTCCTCTGCATGGGACGCCACGCCGTCCCGATCTCCATCCAGCCACCCACTACAGGTCTGTCCAAGGGCCTCCCGGCCATGCATGCTGTCCGGGTGAGCTGATCACCATTTTCGCTGCTTGGACTTTTAGTGCTGCCGAGCTTCATTCATCATAGGAAGCATATGGGGATCATACACACTATCCAGCATTGACATCTGGCCGTCATCAGGAGCTCGCAAACCTTGAGGGTGAGATGAACTGGCAGTCTGTGTATAGCAGACCCTTATGGATACGGCGAGATAAGCCTGGTTTGACACGTATCACACTGTTAATCTGTTGTGCTATGCTGCGCTTCTACAGTGTGAGCTGCCACTGATCTGTGCTTGCTATATGTGCTACAAGTGCTTACATTGCTGCTGTCCAAAGTAATACCATTTGCTGGTGTCATCTGGACTGTTTTGCATCAGCCTATCTATCCATGCCAGACTTCACTTGGGTTTGATGACAGCCTATATATAAGTATGGAGTTTACAAGCAATTGATCTCATAAGAACTTATGCATTTTTCCAACTTTGTTGCTTATTGGAACATTTTTTTCAGCTTCAGCCTTAGATGCCGGCGTACGCATGTGACTGTGTGTGGGCTGCTTGGATGGATGAGTTGTGACGGGGTGGCCATCCCATGTGTTTTTTAATGTACCTAACAATTTCTTCAATAAATTTTGACATGATCAACTGGTATATTACTGTATTCATTAGTGTTTATTGATAGTTTTCAGTTGTCTGGGTAATTTATGTCCTGCCCCTCTTATTATCACTGCCACTTTTTTGATTATTATGCAGCAGATGAGGTGTTCCTGACATCACTGGAAGATCTGACAAAATTAGCTGCATGCTTGTTTCTGTCGTTATTCAGACACTACTGCAGCCAAATACATCAGCAGGGCTGCCAGGCAACTGGTATTGTTTAACTAGTTCCCCGCCCGCGTACAGTATATCTACGCTCCTTTGGACTTCACTTCCCGCCCGGAGCGTAGAAATACGTACCCCCGCCGCTACCGCCGCTGTCCGCTCTCCCGCTCGCACTCCCGCGATCGTGCACGCCGCTGCCCGCTCGCCCGGAGATCAATGAACGGGAAAATACATTCCCGTTCGTTGATCTCTGCCCCCGCAATGATCTGCTGCTTTCGCTAAGCAGCACGATCACTGTGAAAAAGAAAAAAAAATCCCAGCCTCTTTGTACTTCCTCCAAGCTTCTGGAAGGACACTTGGAGGTCGCATTAAACTGTTGCCATCTTGTGGCCAAATAGTAAACTACACCCTAAACTATTTTTCACACACACATACATACATTACTTATACACAAAAAAGTAACTCATTACCTCCCACACTCCCCATTTTTTTTTTTGTAATTAAAAAAAAAATAAAAAATTTACAATTAAAAAAAATACATAAATAGTTACCTTAGGGACTGAACTTTTTAAATATTTATATCAGGAGGGTACAACACTGTTACTTTATAAACTATGGGCTTGTAATTAGGGATGGACGCAAAACTAAAAAAAATGCACCTTTATTTCCAAATAAAATATTGGCGCCAAACATTGTGATAGGGACATAATTTAAATGGTTTTATAACCGGGACAAAATGGCAAATACATTTCATGGGTTTTAATTACAATAGCATGCATTATTTAAAAACTAGAATGGCCGAAAACTGAAAAATGTTTTTCCCCATATGTTTTCCTATTTTCCCATTAAAACACATTTAGAATAAAATTATTCTTGGCATAATGTCCCACCTAAAGAAAGCCTAATTGGTGGCAAAAAAAACAAGATATAGTTCATTTCATTGCGATAAGTAATGATAAAGTTATAGGCGAATGAATGTAAGGAGCGCTGAAAGGAGAAAATTGCTCGGATGCTGAAGGGGTAAAACCCCTCAGTTGGGAAGTGGTTAAAATGAAATACACATGGCAGCCTCTATATTTTTCTTACTTTAGTTGTCCTTTAAGTTTTTGATCCGGAAAACATGAATTGTTTTGTGTATGTGGAGGATGGTAATACAACAATCTAATACAGTATATAATCTGAACAGAGCCATTAAAAAAAAAAAGTTACACACATTACATAACAGAAATGATGTCACTTTACTTATTATCAGAGATAGCAAAAATACAGATAGAAGACACCACACATCTCATGGAAAATAGAACAGTACAGATAAGAAAGGCACAGTCAGCCAATGTTATGGTCTAAATCAGGGGTCAGGAACCTTTTTGGCTGAGAGCCCCATAAACGCCACATATTTTAAAATGTAATTCTGTGAGAGCCATACAATATGTTTCAAACTGGGACAGTGGTCATGCGCAGCAGAGGGCTCGCCTCCCTGTTTCCATGGTTATGAGTACACAGTTGATATTCCAGGCAGCGGAAGTGTCAGACAATTCTTCAGCTTCTCTTCGGTTTCAGCAACATCAGCAATTTCTCTGAGAGACAGACAGGGGAACTACTGACTAACAGCTTGTACAATTAGCTAGCTGACTTGGGGAGTGATTCACTTTGTAGGATGAGATCCCCGCACTTTGGCCCAATAGGCTGCCTGTCAAGTGACAAGCAGCCTATAGGGCCAATCAAAGTGCAGGGATCTCGTCCTACAAAGTCACTGGCCCTGACAGGATCCAGGGCGGGACAACAGCAGTTTTTTTTGTTGTTGTTTTTTTTTGGGGGGGGGGGTAGTAAGTTAGCAGTGCACGCTACAGCAGTAGAGTGCCTACTTTGAAAATTTTCCTTGCGTTGCCACACTAAGCTGTCCAGTGAAAGCTTAGTGAATTAACCCCTACTGATTTGTCTTTGAGCCAGATGTAGCCATCAAAAAAAGCCACATCTGGCTCCCGAGCCATAAGTTCCCTACCCCTGATCTAAATGAACATGATACATAAATATATATTTATAGATTTTAAAAAATTAGTGCGGAAAAATAACAATATACCACTGGACTGTGTAAAGCCTCTTTTGCATGAAAGGCTGATCACTTGCATCTTGGGCAATTCAGCCCTTCAGACTACAATTCCATGCAGCTAAATTGAGCATTTGGTAACACGGCGTGTCACATTTGACGCGTGGCAACGTTACCTGGTGGAGGGGGGGGGGGGGGTTGGGGTCGCCTATGCACTGTCCGTGCTGAGTGTCTGCAAGCCCCCTGCCGGTGTGTGGGAGCAGCTGAATTCACTGCCTTCAGCTACTGGTGGAAATGAGGCCCGAGACCCATGAACACCTCCTGGCAGAAGTGTGTGATAAAAGATATAAAAAGAAAAAAAAAAGTTGCGTGGTATATGAAATGGCAGGTTTTTGCAATCACAGGGCATCCAGGGTTTTCTTCTGCATTCTAAACTGATTCCAAAGCTGCAGACATCTCCTTGAACTGTCTGTGAAAATTCTGGAAAGTCAAAGAGAAACCCCTGTAAGTTGTCTGATATTTATGTTGGTTTACCTATACACAAGATATTAGCGAGGAACTTTACTCAATATAACGTGATGAATAAAATTGCTAATTTTTACAATATTTGACTAGAAGAAAGGCCCGTCTGTTGAAAAAGCAGGTGCTAGGCCTCGGCCCCCTGCAATGACCACATGGTCGCGACCCGCGGGCACACATGTTTGCGACCCACGGGAGAGCTAGACCTCAGCCAGCACCGGGCACAGGAGGGCCACAGCTTTACCAGCATAGAGGGGTGGATTTATTATGCAAGTACTGCCATTCTGAGCACTCTCTGCAGGCAGCAGAGACTTGCTGTGCAGCATAAATAGGATGTTTTAGACTCTGCCCTCCCTCACTGACTGCCAGGTCATCCCTACCCTCCCCCAGCTCCTATTAGAAGGAAAAGCGTAGATGGACAGCACTCTGCACATTTTTTCTGAAGCCTCAAATGCATTTAGGGGCTCCAAAGCCTACAGTGACCCCTTCCACCTCTATGCGGGTAAAGCTGCCACCCTCCAGTGCCAGGCTCTGGCTGAGGTCCAGCTCCCCCCTGCTCCCAGCTCAGTGAAGTCAGATTGGAGAAGCAGCTGCTGTAGGGCCAGGAAACAGGAAAATCAGAGTGGCCACTTGCTCAATGGTCTAAACGCACATACCTTATTTAGTCAGTGCAATATGAAGAAAGAGGACAGATTCCGGCACTCCAACAGAACAGTTACAACAGAATTAAATACTGCCTGTGTCGACAGCTGTTTCACGTGCCTCCATGCCTTCTCAGGACACCAAGGCTTACCCCTTTTTCCAACTCACCTATATACCTAATTGTGGGGGCGGGCACATTTCCCTCAGGTAATGACAATACATTAACCTTTCTAAAGAAAGGGTAGTACATGAATACACTTCTGTTGAGATAAAACCATTACATATTATCTAAAGTAAGCTGAACTTTCATTCCTATCGTTAAAACCCAGATTACCCAGGGCATTGGTCAGATATCAAAGAGGCCTCTTTATGCAACAACAACAACTCATCCCTTGAACCCCCTCTAGATATACCTGAGATTTTAAGGAGGCCGGCAACCTGTAAACTGTCCACTTCACAGTTGTGGCTTAAATTTATATGATCTATCATGCGGGGTGCACCCACCCCGCTCCCGATTGATCTTTTATGTTGTAAAAACTCTGTCCATGAGCGGTTGAGTGGTCTGCCTTATGTAAAATCTCCTACAGGGTCACCAACACATATACCACAATACACCACATATCCGTACCTACAATTAATAAATTCCTTAATGTGGCACGTTACTCCCCCTACCTGAACTGATTTACCTTTCCTAATGGACCTCCAGGCTAAACAATGACCACATGGGAAGTTTCCTTTCCACCTCCCCCCCCATCCTACAAGACGTTCTGTCTATTCATAGGGCTGGATTTCAAACTCCCCAGGATCAGTTATTTGTTCAGAGTCTGTGGAATTGGCCTACGGGATGGCATCCTTTACATGTCTGGGGTGGTAGCTATCAAAATGTAGCAGTGGTTTTCCTGTACCCCCTGGTGGTGAGGTGTTCCCCCCCCCTCCCCACACCCTTATTTAGTCAGTGTTTGCCCGTTGTAAAATCTTTCTTCACCATGATTTACATTATGAAAATTATCACAGGTGGCGACTGCCAGCAACTGCATCACTGCAGAATGTTTATTTACGCTGTGTTTCAAAGCCAGCAGAAATAACACCTGGTCTCCCAAAGTGCACTGGGATAAGAATTCAGAATAATAGCTTAGGCTAAACAACACTGAGTGGGTGGGGTTACGTACCAATATACAGCAATATATAGATATAGGACATGTTTCTGATGCTGAAACCATAATTAATATAAAAGATGGCATCCTGAATAATTCTACTAAAGGTTACTGGTGTGAGCACGAAGCAGCTCATGCATGTTTTTTTTCTCTGTGCAAGAGTTGTACTGAGCAGGCATGGGCCATACTTTACACCTGCACAGTGTGGCCATGCTTGTACACCTTGAGTTTCTTTTTAGTCTGTTTTTAATGTATGCTTCACTTTAAGTGAAAGATAACAGCAGAGCAGAGAGTACAACTTCCATCCATCTTTGACATACTCTCCCCCAAGGATATGGAAGGCATTGGAAAACTGGTTACAGCAAAGTTGTGACTCACAGCCCTACGCTTATCAAGCCATAGGCAAGCTACTACAAAAGCAGGCTTACTGAAGACAGCTGCCAAAGAGTTCATATCCCCTGGCTATGTAGCATTGCACATTAATTACAGAGAAACAGGGCAAATACTGATTGGTAACCAAAGGTTTCTGTGCTCTTTACGTCATATGTTTGCTCTTTAAAATGAAGAGTGGAGAGGGGACTCTGCTGAATTAAAGTAAGTTGATGTGAGTACAGAATGACTGAATTACGGCAGCTTGTGTACAAAGGAGGTGCACACACTTACATTGTTCCTTCATTATATTATCAAGAGGTGAAGATCATAATGGTTTTGAAGTCAGCAATACCTTACTAACCTGAAATTCTGAAATGGACATCTCAAAGACTTTGCTTATGACCTGGCCAGAAGAATCAGCCACTTTTAGGGACACTGTGATGTATGGATGATTTAATGACCGGCAGCTGTCCGAGCTAACTGCCATTCCAATCTTCCACTGAAAATCGACAAGCTGTAATAAGAAATGCACATAACACCTCCATTACTCAACAAACTCATAACCTGCTTCCATTATCAAACATTCTCGATGCTTAAAAGATACATATCTTTGCAGATATGTAACACAATAGCCCTGATTCACAAAACTGTGGTAAGATTGCAGCCCACAGCGATTTAACCAGCATCAACACCAGGGGAGCACTGCTCGCATTGCTACAGTAGCATGCGCTTTACCCTTGTGACGTGTGTGCCATTAATATGTTTCCCCCGGCATTAGTATTGGTAAAATTGCCATACAATGCCTGTACACCACAATCTTGCTGTAGTTTGTGGAATCACGGCCATTAAATCATAAACAGTCATGACACACAATTACTAAACATTTTGCCATACAGTGATATTATGAAATATTACCATCACATTTCAGTTTATATCCCACCATGATTTTCTTAAAACATCTGGCTAACAAAATGTGTCCATACTTTCTCCATTAACATTAAAAAAACTTTGCCTCCCTGGGCAAAACCACAAGATACTAATGTAGGGAGTGTTTCACTGATATGTGACCCGATGCCAACGGAAACTTTACAAGTACTGTACTACAGCATGCAACAATAGTCACTCTCTGCAAATCACCAATCATTGACACAATTTAGTAAGGAGGTGGTGGAGAAAGAAAGCAACTATCCAAATGAATGTATAAATGCACATAAAGCACACAGCATCATATACTTTATGGGGCAATTCCTGCTGGTGATTACGGCCAGCTCTGCTTCTGTAAGTGGACAGAGCTTGATACAGAGTTTTACTTTTTGATTTAGCTAAACATTGCAGGTGAACTGTGCCTTTTACCCAAGTAATGTGTGTTCTGTTTTGTAATCGGATGTTATGGATTTTTTCCCTTATTGCTTGATAAGAAAAAAATGCTGTCATTCTGTATATGTTCCAATCAGATTTTGAGAATGCATGCATTTTTCCAATCATAAGGGCACCAGTGATTTAATAGATTGTCACCTTATAACAAATTCAGGGCATGCTGAATTATTCCTGTTTACATGCAAGTTAATGGGAGTACATAGCAAACACAGTGCTATATATTTTTCTTGCAATTAACACTTTTTTTTTCAAAGCAACTTCACAGTTTGTTTAATGTATGAACTGAGCTGTAATTTCTTTCCTCCTGGCCTCAGAACTTACTTGTGAGGCTGAAAGCACATCTCTGGATATTTCCGCATCCAACAACCTTTTCCCCTCCTCATTCCACACATGACGGATGGCCTGTAAAATCTGTTTTGGTAGTTTATACTTGCTTAGGACAAAGTTTACTAGTGCATCACTGGAAAGTTTGTGCTTTGCAGCAGTGCTGTGAAAGCAAAGAAACAGAAGCATTGACCAGTTTTAACACAAAAGTCAAACAATAATAGTACAACCAAATGTAACCTGGAAAGTCATTCCCTGAACTGCTACTGCTATGGGAAAATTATCCTTTCAGCAGCGATTACAGTGTGTGGAGTGGCAGATGCAGTCATTTTCTGATAAACAGGTAAGGCATTGCATGGGGGTCATTTGTTTGGTTTATTTTTCACCTTTATTGAAAGGGGCTGCCAAATGTGAAAAGGGCAAGTCACAAAATGTACTTTAAATAAACATGCAAATAAAAGTGCTAAAACATCCTAGAATGCCCACACTGATAATCGACCTCCAATATTCTCTATGGAGCCATCTTATGTAGGTCTTTCTTGTATTTACTAAGCTTGAACAGCAGGTGGAACTCTAACCCAAGTATGATATTTTCAGTCATAAAACACAACTAATACCTGAGGACTAGCCCACAAACAGTATTCCACTCTGCAGTTGCAGATTCTACTCCTCTTGAAAATCTTCACAAAATAAATACATAGTACCTCCACTGTGCAAATATCACCACAGTGGTTATATGAAGATATCTTGTTTTAGGTACAGTACACGTTTCCCCACACCTCTATTCAGATCCAAGCTGTAAAAACTTCACTGCGCTCACATTTGCAAGCCATCTAGGTTCCCTTCTGTAATTACTTCACACCAGAAACTTTTAATAAAAAGTCATCCACCCAGCACAAACCCAAAAGAAAAAGCTTATACAGAACTGCAGAATTTAAAATGCTTATAAAGTACCAACACATATGTATATCTTTTGTCAATCCACAAACCCCATGAGCCCTTTCACACTGACGTGATGCGGCATTTTGCCGCAGCCTAACACTAGGGCAATGGAACTCTATGGGATAGTTCACATTGCATGCGATGTGTTGCGCTGTACTCTAACGTGAGAGCATACCTATGTTACCGTGCAGCTTCTACAGTGGACCAGAAGTCATACAAGTCTATGGCGATGTGCGTGTTTTGAAATGACCACTGCAAGTTTTACGCGTCGCCCATGCTCAGAAGCGTATTTTGTTAATACACATCCACGCACATCATCGATTCGGCCACAAGAAGTGAGCATCACTTCCTGTAAGGCCTGCTGCCAGACAAGGATTACCACGGTAATCCCCGAGATTGCCTGTTTTTGTTGCTGGACCGCACCGCTACCGCCAATATGCAGTGAGAAACCAGCCTAAAAGAAAGAAAAAAAAAAAGTCTATAATGCTGCTTCCTCTTCACATCTCCAGGAGCTTGGAGTACCCTCTCAACGTACCCCCAGAAGATGAAATAAAGAGAAAATGTTGTGCTTAAAGGACAACTAAAGTGAGAGGAATATGAAGGCTGCCATATTTATTTCCTTTTAACTACTTTCGGACCAACGTGATTGAAATCAACGCCCTGTTTTGGTGGGCTCCTGGCTGGCAGGGCGTAAATTTCAATCACTGTCCGCAGCGCGCATTTGCCGCTTCCGGCCCTCCCCGCCGATGAAAGTGGCTCCTGACCGGCTCACATGACTCTGCCGTCAGAGACAACAGAGTCTATGTCCTGAGGATCCCGGCGTGTGGTGATGACGGCGGTTGCGGCGGGTATGCGTGGCAATTTGACGGGATTCCGTCGGCATTGTAACAGCGGTCTCTGGTCCTTAAGGGGGCAGAGACCGCTGGTACTTAAGTGGTTAAACAATACTATTTGCCTGACAGCCCTGCATCTATTTGGCTGCAGAAGTGTCTGAATAAAACCAGAAACAAGCATGTAGCTAATGTTGTCAGATCTGACAAGAATGTCAAAAAAACACCTGATCTGCATGTCATGCTTAATCAGGGTCTATGGCTAAATGTATTAGAGGCAGGGGATCAGCAGGGTAGCCAGGCAACTGGTATTGCTTAAGAGGCAATAAATATGGCAGCCTCCATATCCCTCTCATTACAGTTGTCCAGGACAACTGAAGTGAGAGGTATAATGGAGGATATCAGATAAATATGGTGATCCACACTAAAGTTCTGTTAAATAAAAGTACTTTGTAGAAAGATCTTGGCGAAAAGTGTTCCTGTATAAAAGTGGCAGTAGTATGGTCTCTTAATGAATATGGGAATCTAAAAAGTGTGAACAGCCTGTTAGCTTACTGTAGAAATGCATTTATAAATAGTTCCTTTACATACTTATTATCAGGCCCTGTCCCAGATTCTGCGGGATTGTCCCTATTTGGGGGGGGGGCTCTCCCGCAATCCCGGGCACAACCCCGTGTGTCCCGGGGGCTTGGCAGAGTGAAGGAGAAAAAAAAAAAAAAAGAAGGATTGAGGCGCCAGCAGCGCTATTACAGGAAGCGAGAGCCAGCTTCGTTCCTTCCAGTCCCCACTACTGTGTGTGTTTACAATTCACACTCCGCCCCCTCGCATACAGTGCGAATAGCGGGAACATCAGACGTCCAACTCTTCTCTTCCTGGAAATGCTGCCGGCCGTAGTTCTCTCCCGGCTTATTGCTGGTGAGCAATTAAAAAGAAGACTGATTGGTGTGAAGCAAACAGTGTCTCTGGGGAGTGATGTGGAGTGGATGAAGCAGAACGGAGGTTTCACACTGAGGTTTTGCTTCAGATGACTGGGCTGGGAGGAGTAAGCAAACAGATGCAATATATACTGCAGATAAGATAACTTCCAGTGGCAGCTGTATGCTTTGTCCCACTCTCAGCCTGCATGATTTATTGCCTCAATAAAAACGTTTTTTTTTTCCTCCTCCACTCTTAACTTTCCTTCACACTCTCCCTCTGTTTCCTTATCCTATCTGGTTCTCTCTCTTCATCTTTCCCTTTCTCCCCATCTCTATCCTTTGTTTCTCTATTGCTCCTCTCACTCCACTTTCCTCTCAATTTTGGGGAGAAGGAAACCTGTAGCAAAGGCTGATAAACTGCACTGATCTCTTCTCTCACTCTCTGTACCCCTCTTCTCTACCAATCTCTCTCCTTTCCTCTGCTCTGTGTCCTCATTCTTTCCCTCTCTTACTCTCCCTTTCCTTTGCAACCCTATGTCCCCCCTTTTTTTGCCATAATTGTCCCCTCTTTTTTGTAATCCTCCTTTCTCTCATACATAGCTCCCAACTCTCCCTCTTTTGGAGGGACAGTCCCTCTTTGGGAGCCCTGTCCCTTTGTCTTTTTATGTAAATATATGTATTTCTCTACTAAAAAATGTGTTTCATTGACTCTAAACTTGATTCCCATTCTTTAAATTAATATATTACTAACTTAAAAATGTTAACTACTTAAAGACCGCCTCACGGCAATGGGCGTGAATGCGGCGTCAGCCCCAGGATCACCTAATGCCAATTGGCGTCAAGTCCTGGGGCTGCAGTTTCACAGGGAACGGCTGCGCGCATGCGCGATCGTTCCCTGACCGTTCTTCTAGCCGCCGATCGCGGCTAGCAGGCTGCTTGTAAACGAAAGGGGAAAGAAATCCCCTTTGTTTACATGCGTACAGCGCTGCGGTCCGCGGCAGTGCTGTACGAGATCGGCGATCCCCGGCCTCTGATTTGCCGTGGATCGCCGTCCTCTCATAGGCTGATGCCTATAAGAGGCGGAACAGGGCGGATCGCCGTCCTGTTCCAATTCCAGTGCACGGAGGGGAGGAGGGAAGGGGAGGGAGGAGGAAGGAGGGAGCTAAAAAAAAAAAAAACCCAAACTGCTGCAGCGAACGGACCCCTCCGGCGGCATGTCCCCTTACAAAAGAGGAGAGTCCGTTCGTTGGGCTCCTTTGCTGGGCAGTGTAGGAGGCTGAAAAGCCTGCACAGCCCATTGCTGCAAAAAACAGCCTGGTCTTTAAGGGGGGGGGGGGGTAGCACTGTGGGCGTCAAGTGGTTAATGTGAAGGAAAATTAATCAGGATAGAAAGGACCAGTGTGGTTTGAATTATAAAGCATCTTTTTCTTATGAAATCTTTATGATATGCGTGACTAGGGGTGTGACGGGGGCGTGGCTTAAGTGTCCCTCTCTCTCTCATCTCAGAAAGTTGGGAGGTATGTTATTATTATTTTAGTAAAATGATGTGGATTTACCTGAACAGACGGGTAACAGCACTGATCACACTTCTAATGTCATCAGTACTGGCTTCCACTCCAGTTGCTTGAAATCTCTGTTAACAAAATCATAAGAAATGAGGAGGCATTCACATGGGTAATAAAAAAAAAAAAAAAAAAAAAAAAAAAAAAATGAAAAGAATATGTGTTGGGGAAAAAAATGACTTCAGCATTTCTAGTGCACTGGAGACTTCTTTGTTCAAGCAAATGATTGTGCAAAGGACAATTTATGTATTGCTAAACTGGTTTATTCTGCGACAGGAATGTGACCAAAGAGCCTACACAGGAGAATACATACATACCCATTTCCCCAGCAGTCACAGCAGACCTTTATCTGGTCTTGGCAAATCTCCATATTTGTGAAGGCTTCATGCTCAATTACTTCCTTAATAATAGGTGAGGAACTGTGTATATTAAATAACCAGGCTCTGCATATGTTAATCCACCCATTCTGATGTCCTGTCTGACTAGCTAGCAGACATTTTCCTTCAAGAACTAAACTACATCAGGCGACTTGGTGGCCAATCGACCATCTGATTCGATTATTATAAATCTGTGCCGCCAAGTGCATGCCCGACAGACATTCTTGGTTGCGCATGCTGCAAGATAAGATGTTGGGCCCACTTGTTCGATTGGGTGCACAGCGGGAACGGCGTGCAATTTCGCAACAATCAACAAATTGCCCGACGCTGTCCCCTGATGTAAAATGTCCCCCCGATGCCCAGTTTAAAGGGGAACTGAAGTAAGAGGTATACAGAGGCTGCCATATTTATTTCCTTTTAATCAATACCAGTTGCCTGGCAGCCCTGCTGGTCTATTTCTCTGCAGTAGCATCTGAATAACACCAGAAACAAGCATGCAGCTAGTCTTGTCAGATCTGACATTAATGTCAGAAACACCTGATCTGCCGCATGCTTGTTCAGGGGCTATGGCTAATAGTATTAGAGGCAGAGGATCAGCAGGAGGGCCTGGCAACTGGCATTGCTTAGATGGAAATAAATATGGCAGCGTCCATATCCCTCTCACTTCAGTTGTCCTTTAAAGTATACATTACCTGTTTGCGGCCTGCGCTTGTCCCTCCGCATTCCCCTCTCTACACACGCACGCCCCATGTGGTTTCCTAGTAAGGGCGCGCATGTAACGTCACACACGCACACCCTTACTAGGAAACCACGTGGGGCAAGCGTGTATGCAGGAGGAATCCCGGAAGCAGCGGGGGACATGCGCAGGCCATGGACGGGTAATGTATACTTGACACTAGGCATAAGGGGGGACATTTTACATCAGGGGACAGTGTCGGGGCGGCGCACAAGGCCGATTCCAGATGGATTTCATCATGAAATTGATCAGAAATCGGCCTGCTGTACATGGGCAGCTGACAGATCTCTCTCTAACCAGATTCGATTAGAGAGATTTGTCTCTTGGTCGAATCTGCCCATACATCCCTAGTACTCCAAACCATGTCCCCCACCCTCCTTTATGGATGGTCTGTGAGATGAAAGTAATGCCTGTGATAATGATGCAGGTTTATGTTAATTTTGTATGCAAATGTATGCATCTTAAAATATTAAAATGGACCAATTGAATTCCACCTTGTCAAGATATGAATTGATCAAATTTTGAAGCTGCTTAAGTAAGGTTGCCAAATTCTGCATCAACTCAAAATGGCTTGCATATAACTGACCATCTCTACTCCTCTTCCACTTTTCCCCTCATTCCACCATAATTTTTATTTTACTGTGATTGCGCCTAGGCTCCAAAAATCTTAGGCAAAGATATACAGTGGGATGTGAAAGTTTAGGCAACCTTGTTAATCGTCATGATTTTCCTGTATAAATCGTTGGTTGTTATGATAAAAAAAATGGCAGTTAAAAATATCGTATAGGAGAGACACACAATGATATTTGAGAAGTGAAATGAAGTTTATTGGATTCACAAAAAGTGCACAATCATTGTTTAACCTCCCAGGCGTTCAATTTCCACAGGATTTCTGTGCAAAAAGTGGTTCAATTAATTTTCATAACCTTTTTTCCTGCAACTTACCAAAATGAGTCAAGCAACAGTTTAGTATACATGAGTATAATAAAAGTGTCAAACACAAATTCTTGTCAAAAAATAAAATAAAATGTATTAATCACAATTAGAAATATCTTGCATTTTTAATAAATGCAGAAATAAGTAGAAAATGCAGAAATAAATATATGGAGGCAGAAAAAAAAAATACAGTGTAGGGGGTTTACCCTTAAAACACCTCCTTTGTGTGATACACCTTGAAACAAGGGATTACAGTCATAGTCCGGGCAATAAGTACGGGTCTCCTTTCAGATTTTTTTCCCTATCAGGGCCTTTTTTGGAGCAGCAGACCACACACGTTCTTGTGGGTTGTTCCTTGTGTGCGGTCGCTGTCCAAAATTCCACCAAGTGGCGTTGTTATGAAGATCTGGACGTGGAAGCTGTTGACCGCCCCACTGTGTTTTATGGACCACCCAAGCGCAGAGTCTAAGTGACCACGGGTCTTCACCCACAACCCCTTGAGGGGGAAGCAGGACCACAACCCCTTGAGGGGGAAGTGGGAACTTCGCTGCCTAGTGCCCACCAGGTTGCGCTTAGGTAAATCCCACAGTGGGTTGGAGAACAGATGAGACTGCAGTGCGTCAGATACAGGAACTGAAGACAGCAACGTAGTCGAGGTCACAAGCCGAGGTCGGGGCAGGCGGATATCAATCATAGACGAGGTCACAAGCAGAGGTCAGGGCAGGCTGAAGACAGGCGTAATCGGTAAACAAGCTGAGGTCAGGACAGGCGGTGATAATCGTAAGTCAGGAACAGGCTAAGGTCGGCAACAGGTAAATCATAAATCAATACAAGGCTCCAGCGTCTACTGGCACCAAGCTGATCAGAAGAAACAGCACTGGGCCTCTCCAGCAGCTTGCTTAAATACAACATTCAAAATTGGCGCCGAATGACGCGCCTCGCGCATGCGCCCGCGTGCGTGCGCGCACGTGCGCACGCATGCGCGCTGACGCGGACGCCAGTACGCGTGCGCGCGGCGCAACGGCTCCTAGGAACACACCCAGCTATCATAAAAGACAATGCACGATCGCGCGCGCGCGCAGGAATGCGCGCACGTGACCGCCGGTGACAGGTATTGTAACAGGCGTCCAAAAAGTCATGCCGGATTCACAACATAGGACGCTCTGCGCCCCGGTCTAGCTAACTCCGGTGGGGGATGCTTTGCACAAATGGCTTCACACATTTGCCACACAAAGTCATGGTGTGGTACAGGCCTTTCATTGTGTTTTTTTGTAAAGCACAAACGCGTTTCACAGGCACTGTTCCAGTAGGTGGCGGAAAATCTTTTTAATATACATTATATAATATTTCCGCTGCTGTTTGCGGACAGCCAGGTAAAAAGTCATGGCCGCATCAGCCCTGTCCACACCTCCCATGGTGTGGTTGTAGTCCATGACTGCTTTGGGCTTGTCCACCTCCTATCTACCTCTGGTAGATTTCAGTTGGACAGTTTCAGCATTGTGCACCATGCTGAGGATGCACACGTCCCACTTGTCCCTCCACCGCAGAGCCATGATTTTCCCTTCTGCCAGGCAACAACCTCTCCTTTCTTCAGCTTTCTGGCAGAAAAGGCCAGTGGCATATGGCATCGGTTAGGCCTCACCGTGCCATATGCATCAGTCTCGTGCTGGATCAGGTGCTCGTACAGTTCTGGGAGGTATAAAAATTGTCCGTAATAAGACAGTACCCGTGACCCAGCAATGGTTCGATAAGCGTGAGCACAGAAGAGGTAGCACACCCAAACTCACTGTACTGCAGTGCAAATTTGGTGCCTTTGCATGTGTACACAACAGAGTTCCAAATGTACCCGGACTGGGACTCACAGAGCATGAAAGACTTCACCGCAAAGCGGGCCCTTTTCGATGCAATGAACTGCACCCAGCTGAGTCTACCCTTGTATGCCATGTGACTCATCCACGGTGATGTCTCTTTCCGGAATGTAGGCACTCTGGAAATTGCCAACAATGAGCTGGTAGATGTCCCATATTTTCTTCAGCTTGGGAGCGGATGGGTGGCCTCATCAAAATCCTCATTGTTCCCGAAGTGCAGGTACTTCATGATGAGGCTGTAGCGGTACTCTGGCATCACAGTACCAAAGAACGGTGTGGCGAAGATCTTGTTAGTGGTCCAGTACCACTTCTGCAGCGGCTTCCCCACCACTCTCTGGAGGATAAGGCCTAGGAACACCCAGATATTGTCGCTGGTGACAGGTTCCCACTTCCTGCTCCTGGAGAAAATGCTTCGAGGAGCACCCTGCTGTTGCGCTGCATAGCGATTGGTCTCCTCCACGATCATCCAGATGACCTCATCGCTCAGAAACAGTTCCAGGTAGGCCAGCGGGCTGTGGTCACAGTTTATCTTCTACCCAGGTACCCCAGTGAAAGGGAACCTAGGGGGTGCTTATTTGTATGTGCTATATAACCGCTGCAAATAAATGTGAAACTTTTGGAGAATTTCCTGGTTTGCCGACTGTTTGAGTCTAGATTGGTTCTGCATGATTGGACTTGATACTTGAGGTTGGATGGACCCTCTTTCCGATCTGTGACTCCCAGCATAAGAGGTGTTTTGACAGAAGCCGGCAGGTTATGTACTTCAGTAACCTAGGGGGTGAGGCCTGCGTCACACACTCCAGCTCACACCAAGTGCGTGCACCACCTACCCACCTCTCGCCATCACTCTCGCTGTCGCTGCTGGTCTCGGATTCAGATGAGAGATCTCCTGGGACATCGCTGTCTGTCAACTCAGCCAGATACTCCACACCACTGTTGCTGTCTTCAAAGACATCCAGCAGCGTTTGGTTAGAGAGACGTCTCCTCGAGCTCGAGGCCATGACCGTAAGCAGGATACTGGTCAACCAAGGGTCAAAGGTCAACCAAAGGTCAGCCACCAAAAAAATAAAATCTGCAGCAAAGATAACCAGAAATTGCAGCAATCGCTAAAACGACTATACCGCAACTCTGAATAAATCTAAGGCAGAAAGTAGCAAATAAGCAATCAAAGCACAGAAATCACAGAAGCTGAGCTGTAAACAACTGGACTCTGGGACTCTGAAAAGAGAAAGAAAAAAATAACTGCCAAGCCTTTTAAAGAGGAGCTGTTAGGTATAGGGTCTCAGAGAAAATAAACACATATATCAGTAGCTAAAGATTGGCTGTACTTACATTACATATGCATTTCACTGTCCACGTTTGGATTTCACAGAATTTGTATATAGTATATGCAGAGATAGATGCTCCTGACAGCTCATGGCAGGCTCCATGTTTGTGAAGCCAAATGTGTCGTCATGTCCTGCCTGCTTCTGATCACAGATAAGCTCGTTCTTGAACAACACGGTGTGCAGTGAATATTAATGAGCCATGTGGCTAGGAACAATAGCTGACTCCTGCAGTGTACTCTGCCCCGAGATTTATCAGTGCTTCGTGCTGGACTGATTAGAAGCTCCTGTACCGTCTCATTAGCAGCCGAGGGGAGGGCCCCAGAATGCTTTGCAGTTTAGCTGCGGCTTGCGTCTTTATGGGTCTATAACAGACTTTAAGATAAGCACACATCAAAGGTAACTGAAATGTTTATCTTCACTAATGGCTTTTGAGCTTCCTTCTAAACTGTTTAACACAGGAGAATAGAGGTTTAAATTAGCTTCTGCAGCCTGACAGTTACTCTTTAATATTGTATTGGATTCATTACAGGTGTTTGTATTGAATTAAATACAAACACATTTGAAATATACTGCAGTGATTGGTTGTGAGTTACTGTGTGTAATTATGTAATTCATGTGCCGGTCAGTAGGGGGCGCATGATATACGCCATTACACTTTGCCTGCATAGCGCCATCTTGCCTTCCAGAGGAGAGGGGGACATAGAGAGCCAGCAGAAGCAGCAGAGGTGCCCGCAATCGTGCTAGGGAGGCACATAATCCATCTTGCCCCCCAGCATGTGCAGGAATGAGAGGGGGACACGGAGGGACCCACGATCGCCGGCAGCAGCAGCTCAAGGAGGCACCGGGGATCGCGCTGGGGAGGACTGCACAGCCTCCATCTTGCCTCCCGAGAAGTGCAGCAAAGACAGGGGGACACGGAGGGACCCGCGATCGCACTGGAGAGTGATGGACATCACTCATTTTGCTGGCCAGCATGCTCAGCAAGGAGAGGGGGATACAGAGAGGCTACAGCAGTGGCAGGAGCTCCCAGAGGCAGCCGTGATCGCTCTGGTGCGTGTTTACACTGCATGACGAGTGGAGCTCGTCTATACCGTTCCCAGCATGTTTTGTATGGACGAGCGTAGCTCGTCCATACCACTCAGAGGGCTAAATAAAATTAGGCATGTGCATACATTTGGGCATAAATTTGTCATTTTATGGATTCCAAAACCTATAGAACTAATTATTGGAACTCAAATTGGCTTGGTAAGCTCAGTTACCCCTGACCTATATAAACAGGTGAATCCAGTTATGAGAAAGAGTATTTAAGGGGGTTCAATTGTAAGTTTCCCTCTTCTTTTAAATTTTCTCTGAAGAGTAGCAACATGGTGTTCTCAAAACAACTCTCAAATTACCTGAAGACAAAAAAAGATTGTTCACCACAATGGTGTAGGGGAAGGAAACAGAAAGCTGTCTCAGAGATTTCAGCTGTCTGTTTCCACAGTTAGGAACATATTGAGGAAATGAAAGACCACAGGCTCAGTTCAAGTTAAGGCTCAAAGGGGCAGATCAAGAAATCTCGGATAGACAGAAGCGATGAATGGTGAGGTCAGAGTCAACCCACAGACCAGCACCAAAGACGTACATCATCATCATCATCATCATCATCATCATCTTGCTTCAAATGGAGTCACTGTGCATCGTTCAACCATTCAGCACACTACACAAGGAGATGCTGTATGCGAGAGTGATGCAGAGGAAACCTTTTCTCCGCTCACAGCACAAACAGAGCCACTTGAGGTATGCTAAAGCACATTTGGACAAGCAAGCTTCATTTTGGAATAAGGTGTTGTGGACTGATGAAACTAAAATTGAGTTATTTGGGCATAACAAGGGGCGTTATCAGCAGATTCTGGAGACCAATGTCCAGGAATCAGTGACAAAGCTGAAGCTGCACGGGGGCTGGATCTTTCAACAAGACAACGACCCTAAACACTGCTCAAAATCCACAAAGGCATTCATGCAGAGGAACAAGTATAATGTTCTGGAATGGCCATCTCAGTCCCCAGTCCTGAATAAAATTGAAAATCTGTGGTGTGAGTTAAAGAGAGCTGTCCATGTTCAAAAGCCATCAAACCTGAAAGAACTAGAGATGTTTTGTAAAGAGGAATGATCCAAAATACTTTCAACCAGAATGCAGACTCTCATTGGAACCTACAGGAAGCGTTTAGAGGCTGTCACTTCTGCAAAAGGAGGATCTACTAAATATTGATTTCATTTATTTTTTTGTGGTGCCCAAATGTATGCAACTGCCTAATGTTGTTTAAACAATTATTGCGCACTTTCTGTAAATCCAATAAACTTAATTTCACTTCTCAAATATCACTGTGTGTATTATATATATAACTGACATTTTTTATCGTAACGACCAATGATTTATACAGGAAAATCATGACCATTAACAAGGTTGCCCAAACATTTGCATCCTACTGTAAATCTACAATTTACAGTAACATGGTTTGAGATACCATATTTTCGGAAAATAAGTCGATCCAGAATATAAGATGCACCTAGGTCAAAAACCAGTGGGAAAAAAAAAATGATATTTTAAACCTTGTGCGTCCATGTTCCTGGATCGTCTTGTAGATGTCCTCCCCCAGTAACTGTCCACCATGTGTCCCACTATGTCCTGATCATCAGCAGAAGCCTTCACTAGGTGAAGTCACGCAGAAGAGGAGATGTCTGCTGATTGCCGCTGGAATCACAGCTGAGGTGAACTGCTCTGCCGCTAATTTTTCTTTTTACACAGGGGAGTGGAGGAGACATTGCAAGGGGGGGAAGATCACACAGGGGGACAAGGCAGGGAGTCCCCGATGTCGCTGCGGGTCAGCGTTCGTATCGGCGGGTGATCATAAGTCAGGGACTCCTTGCCTATGGAATATAAGACACGGCCTTATTCGTCCCATTTTTGAGAGGGAAAAAAAAAAAATTGCCTTTTATATTCTTAAAAATACGGTTACATATGGAGAGTTATGGGCTAAAAAAAAAAAAAAAAAAGACACAGTGAAACATTAAAATAGGTATTCAACAACTGAAACCTTATGATAGCTGTGGTGCATTTTTTTGTTAATAGTTTGGTTACAGTAAAAAAAGAAAAAAAATTCTTAAAGTGCAGTTGAGAAACAGTACTGCAGCATTTACACTTACCTGGGACTTCCTCCAGCCCCATGCAGGGCATCCTCCAGGGCTTTTCCATTGTCCTGTGGTCAGCTTTGGTAATTTTGCCAGTCGCACTGCATTGTGTTCCCATGGTGCAAGTGCAAAGTGCTCCCAGCCACGCATGCGTGATGGCGTGCGACTGGTAAAATGACCAAAGCTGACCATGGGACAATGGAAAAGCCCTGGAGGATGCCCTGCATGAGATTGGAGGAAGCCCCAGGTAAGTATAAATGCTGCAGTACTGGTTGTCTCAGGTGCACTTTACAGTGAAATTACACTATAATATTTTCTAAGAACTGTTTAAAAGTGTCTGGGAGCCTTATCAGTGTGTTTCACAGAGCCTCAGTGAGTTACCCAGGCTGAAAAGCATTTGCGGTTTTAGCTCTGGCTGCAGGAAATAAGGTTCATTTAAAGCAGGGAGATTAGGCCTCAATTCACTAAGCTTTATCAAACACTTTATCAAACGTTTGATAATTTACCTCATGGGTAAAATCTAACTTTTAATTCAATAAGGTGTTATATAATTTATCAAATGTTTCATCAATAAAATATTCGATAAATATACAACACCTTATTGAAATCAAAATTAGATTTTACCCATGAGGTAAATTATCAAACGTTTGATAAAGCTTAGTGAATTGAGGCTATATAGTGTTCAAACTCACTTGATAGAAAACAGAAACAATATACTTCACTAACATAGTGTTTTGCCTACAGGATGAATTATCATGTAAGAAGATTGCTTCCTTCAGTGTTCTCCTTAGGCTCTTTTAGGCGGGTGCTCCACCTGGCTAATTTTGGTGACCACCCAGCTATCAGCTGCTTTCCTCCTCATCTGCCTCTTATGCTGTAAGCAGAGTTGCGCAGAGAAGCGCCAAACCTGCATTCTCCCCCACCCAGCTACTTTTTCATGCCACCCGGCTGGACAAAGTTTCTGGGGAGAACACTGTCCCTTATCTCTGGTGACCAGGGAGGGGAGGGAATTGTGATCTTCACACTACTGTAATTACTTAGCCTAAAAAGAAGGTAGGATCGCTTTACAGTCATTAAGGAGGAGGAGAAACATATTGAATTGTACGTTATGCTAGACTTAAGGATGACAGATTTTCTCAGGTTTTGCAGAGCTGATTGTTCTGTATTTAATCCCCGTTTTACAGCCTCCTTAAACTCTGTACAGGCATTAGATTACTGTCTGTTATATAAAATATACTGACTAACATTGCGTTTGCAGTCACAGTATATGCATGCATTACATCATAAGAAAATGTAAGCAGAAGGATGTTGCATTTTAGCCAAACCATACCTGACAAAAATGTGTCTGATCCACACCACCGCTCTGACACCGTAGATGAGCAACAATCTGCTGACACTAATCAGGGAAGGAAAAGAAATTACATCATACTACAAGAAATTCCAACAAGAACGGTTTACCGTAATTGTTTAAAGCAATAAAAAAAAGAAATTAAATGAGAGCATCACAGGGGAACAATGCTGCACTAATACTGTATACCTTGGCCTCAATTCACCAGGCTTGACCGCATTCAGTAATGCTGAAAACAGCTGGTTTTACCAATTATCTTCCCAAATTCCAATTCACTAAACCTATTACTGCACAGAAAATTAGAATTACCGACTAGTGAGGAACAATACCAACTTGTGCAGTAAATTTCTCAAGAAATGTCAAGAAATTGCAATTCATAAAGATTAAAGCATTCGGCAAATCGGCCAAAAGTGTTTGATATTTTTCTCCAGCTCTTAAGCCTCGTTCACATCATATGGGCTTCCGTGCGCACAGGGCTGGCCCTAGACTTTTTGCCGCCTGAGGCGGGGAGGACTCACCTCTTCCTCGCTCGATCCAGCGTGCGCTTCACTGACGTCACTTCCTGCAACACCACCCACTGTATTGTAAGTGGACGGCGTTGCAGGAAGTGACGTCAGTGGAGCGCACGCTGAATCGAGCGAGGAAGAGGTGAGTCCTCCCCGCCCGTGCCTCTTACGAGTAGTGGCTGCTTCTGATCTATTTAAGGCTGGAGGGGAGCGCAGATCGGTGGACCCAGGCGAGGGAGGGGGGGGGGGGGGGGGTCCGACCCCCCTCCCCGCCGCTAGGCCCAATACCCCCGTCCTGCCCGCTACCCCTCCAGCTCGGCGGCCGGCTCCCCGCACCCACCGACGGGTGGATGCCGCCCCTAGAAATGTGCCGCCTGAGGCAAAAGTTTCACCCCGCCTCATGAGCGGGCCGGCCCTGCGTGCGCTTTTGAAAGCGCATGTGATGTGCTGAAACGCAGGAACAGCAGAAGGGCACATACAGCTCTTCTACAGTTAACATCTACTGCGCTGCGCAGCGGTACGATGAGCTATGAAGCACTTGCGTACTGCTGCCTGCATTTTGCCCGCAAGCGCAGAGCTGATCCCATCACTGTCAATGGATGGGATCAGCAGCGCAGATGGCGTTGCGATCGCACAGCCATCTGCGCTGAAGAGATGTGAACAAGGCCTTACCAGGGGATAACTCACTGTCTCCATGCGTAATATTAGCAGACAGCCAATAGGGAGAGCCAGACAACAGGGAAAGTTCTCATCATGATTTGATCCCACATGGTGAAAGGCGGGTCCTCATTGTAGCAGAGCAGGGAAAGGTGACATTTTATGAAGCTTTTCTGCATCCCTTTAGATGTGAAAATTTGTATACTGTTATACAGAAGAGTTCTCTCTAGTGGTTGCAGAATATCTAAAGGTGTTTTGAAAATACACTGGACAGAAAACTGACTCATCCACACAGCTTCCTGCCTCAGCGCTTACCTGCTCCACAGCTAGTAAGTGACACTTACCGAGCAGGGCTTAGTGAATTGAAGCATGTTTGTTCAGTAAATTACCAAACTTCTGCCTCATGCGGAAAATCTTTAGTGAATTTGGGAAAAAAAAATGTAAAGTGTAAAATGCCAAATGCTGTATTTTACTGACCTACATGATTTGACTGAACTGCCTTTAGTGAACTGAGGCCCTTATGCAGACTTATTTTTCTGTAGTCACTTAGAAAGGATTTGTTAGCAGACTTGCTGATATCCTATGGTATCATGGCTATTGCAATTTGAGAAAGGGCCAAGTGCTCGAAACAGCGGTCTGTCATTGCAGCCTACACCATAAAAGAGCTATAAAAATACTTGGGTGGTGCCGACTCATTCTTTGATGGAGTGAACTCCTGGGGAGACAGGAGTAGGAGTCCGGGCACGCCAAACAGTCCAGAGGGTGCTCCTTCAACTTTTCGTGTTTGCTTATATCCTATGAAAATAAGTGCTACAATATGGTGTCTGCCAATTTTATAATGACACCATCAGTTCCAGTAGTGTAGCAAGAAACACTCCCCAGCAAGATTTTGAATGAATTAAGAAGCAGCACAGGTCTAATGTGAAGACAGAACAGATCACAATCGTGCATAAACCATTAAGAGCCACTTCACACTGGCTCCATAGCATTGCATTCAGTGGCACTAGACTGGCCACTGACCTTGGATCAATTACATGCTTTTATATGGACCCTTTCACACCTGTTGTAGGTCAGTGCGCTGTTATACAACTCAACCCCAAAAAAATGTTTCTAGATAGTGGACACTGCCATTCATTTGATGAACGCCATGCATCAGCAGCGCAATGGAGTGAAATGACTTACAGCTTTGGACTGACATATGTCAGTGCAGAGTGCATATACAAACAATATGCACATATATTGCACAATAACATAATCAAAGTAGTTACACTTTAAGGCCTCAATCACAAAGGAGGCTGAAGGGGCTAAATTCACCACCTGTCAGCTGCTTCCTTGCACCGGCCGGCTACTTGCCAGCGCTCAGCACAAGCGATAGAGAGGCAGGAGTCATATCTGAGTGCCACCATGCACAGACACGACATGTCACTGTGTAACACCACTCCGTGTCAATTAATGACATGCATGGGGTTACAAATGCTGCCATTTGGATGCATGTAGGTGCAGCCAAAAGGCGCTTGTGGCCAGGAGGCAAAACTGCCCCACAAGTGCACAGTTCACACTTTCATGTGAAAGAGGCCTTATGCTGGGAATACACGATTAGTTTCTGGCGTTCGATTCTCCTCTCGATCATTTTTTGCCGCTCGATTCTGCAGTCGATTCTCTTATCTTCCACTAGTTTTTCTTATCTTTTTCCATCCACTTCTATCAGAAATCAAACGGCAAAAGGATCGAAAGGGAGATTGGACATGTCGGAAATTATCTATGGAACCAGCTAATCAGCTGCAAAACAAACAGTGTATTCCCAGCATAAAGGTGCCCATACACTCGTCAGATTAGCAGCAGATAGATCATCAGATGGAATTCTTATCTATCTGATGTGTAAAAGGAACATTTTTTACTAGAATAGAATTCCAATAGATTTCAGTTTGAAATCTATTGAAAAACGATCTGATGGCATTTTTTTGCCATCAGATTTCCATTAGGGCCAATGCAAAATGATAAGCAATCTCAACAGATCGACCTAGATTTTCCACCCTGCAAGTTCAATGGAAATCGATCGAAATCGGTCGATTGGCCAACCGATTTGCAATCGATCAATCGACCAGAAAATCGGCTGAGTGTATGGGCCTCTTAAGTCTCAATCAAGCTAGTCTTTTCCATCCTAGAATAGTTAACTAAAGCCTGTACACATGCTAAATGTCCAGAATGATCAATAACAATAAAAACAACATACCAATTCAGCGAAAAGGTCAGCTGGCAATGATTTAATCAAGTCACTAGACGTTTCAAAACCTGTAAGGAACATAGAAGTCTTGGAATTATGCAGAACAGTTAACATCTGTTAACTCCCTACCTCCACCCATTAGGGCAGCCCCCTCCTTCAACACCTTCAAGAAGGCCCTCAAAACTCACATTTTCACTCTGGCCTACCACCCCTCACAATTGCTCTAAACCCACAGCTGAACTCTGGTCCCCCTACCTCTCGTGTCCCTACCTGTCCCTCTAGATTGTAAGCCTTTGGGCAGGGTCCTCCTCCTTTTGTGTCCTACCTGAAAATGCACCTCCATTACTGTGCACTCATCCTATGGTTCTGAGTGAACTCGACTTGCCAAATCACCATGCTCCCCTCCAGTGACTGACTAAGCATTACCTTGTACTCATACTGTGCTGTGTGATCGGGTTTTCTTGTATTCCTGGATTGTCATATTGTTGTATGTCACCCCTAAATATTGTCTGTAACCTAAATTAATGTCCAGCGCTGCGTAATATGTTGGCGCTTTATAAATACAATAAATAATAATAATAATAATAATAATAATAATAACAACAACATCTAAAGATCCCAAAAAAACAGAAATACAACATTATCAAGGAGAATCAACAGTCATTCTCTCATGCATGGAGGAAGGTAAAAGCAGAGTTGGGACTCTGGGCTCTATTCATAAAAAAGTTGTTGCGAGAAAACTCCTGGAGGGAAAATACCGCAGCGGTATTTCACACTTCTGGGTGGTCATTCAAAGAAATCTTGAAAGCTGCGATGCAAGAGCGGAGATCTCCCGCTGAAAGCTGGCGGTAAGCTGTCGGAAGGCATGCGGAAACACTTCAGCCGGCAGAGTCCCTCCGTGCACTGCTCTCTCTGGGAGGTCTGTCCCATTCACTTGTATGTAATCCGCAAAATCAGAGGAAGCAGTATTTCCCGTCCACATACCGCTTCCTCTAATCTTTATGAATGGCCATTTTGTTACTTTTTTCTAGATTAATCTAGAAAAACACTGGAGAAGGCGGAAATTTCTCGCTCTGCTGGGGGATTGTAGATTTTCATGCGGGAACAGCTTTTTGAATGCCCACTTTGCTAAATGGACGGGAAAATCCGCTGTTTTGAGCGGAAAACTTGCGGTAAGGTTTTATGAATAGAGCCCTCTGTCTTCATCAGCCTGTTTGATTGCAGTCAGGCTCCTGCCCTGTTGATTGCAAGCTCTGTGGTGTTGACTAGAGTCTTGTCAAGGAGGTCTGTCCTTTTTAAAGGACATCTGAGGTGAAAATAAACTGATGCGATAAACAATAGTATGTATCCTCCTTCTCCTAAAAATGACTTTTAGATATCCCACAGTTTTATTTTATATTTAAATCTAGTTTTTACTGTTCCATTGTCTCTGCTCAATGACACCTTCATTGAAATATGCCAGAGCTCAAATCTATGAACTATTGACACTTTATCTCTTTCCTGCTCTTAGAAGCCATTTACTGACAGGAAAGTGTTTTATGGCTGTAATTACTTATCAGTGAGTGTTATTTTATAGTATGACCTAGTCCCGACCTGGACAGAAACGGTTACTTGCATACCAGATTTTTAACTTTTTCAGACATCGAAAGAAAAAAAAGGAACACAGCATAGTCATTTTCGTACTTGGCAATGTACATACGCTTGTCCATCCCGTCACCTGGATTGTCCTTTAAGCTCAACCAATTTCCTGTCACCAGCTCCACCTCTTTTTATAGACTTGGCCACAAATAGCAGCAGGAAATTCAAAGTGGCTAATTTGAATTTCCCTCCATAAGGGCTTGTTCACAGTACAAGAGCTTTTCTATGCACTTTGTGATTTTAAAAGCTCTTCCTAATGTAATCCTATATGTGTGTGTTCTCACTGGAGCGATGTGATTTTGTAAAAATCCCCCATAGCGTTGCATTAGCAAGAGCTTTTCAAAATCACTAGCGCTAAAAAACTCTTATAGTGTGAACAAGCCATTAATGATGTGATCAGTTGCTTCAGGAACCCACAATGCTCAGCTGAGACTGTAATTAGAGGTAGAGCCAGCAGAAGAAAGTTGGTTGACCAGAAAAGCTCAATGAGGATTGGTATCCTCCATTCTGCAAGCAAGCTGACAACACTGCAATTAAAGCAGTAGAAGGTATGTATCTTGAAAAATAACCTCAAAAAAATTTAGCAAGTTACAGATAATTGTATTTTTGTTTTAGACACTTTAGGCCAATATACAAGAGGTCTCAAGAAACCTCTGTATATCTTAGCAGGAGTGTGGATATAAAGTGTAATGGTTATTATTGGCTCTGCCTTTGACACAGGAGACCTGGGTTCAAATCTTGGCACTTACTGTTCATTAAGCCAGCACTTATTCAACAAGGAGTCCTTGGGCTAGACTCCCTAACACTGCTACTGCCTACTGAGTGCACCCTAGTATCTGCAGCTCAATCATTTGAGTCCACAGGAGAAGTGTGCAGTATAAATGTCATTTGTCTTAGTGCACTCCTGTGAAGGGAAAACTGATACAGTAGAATCTCAGTTATGCAGCAAATATAGGGTTTGCTAGATACTGGATCAGCTCCAGATCAATAAAGTGATTGGGGGGCTTCATTAAAAACTCTACTTCAGGCGCCTGGCTCCTTAGCTATGCCACTGATATAATGCATGTCTAGTGGTAGCAGTTGGCTGATGGTGTAATGGTTAAGGGCTCTGCCTCTGACACAGGAGACCAGGGTTCGAATCTCAGTTCTGCCTGTTCAGTAAGCCAGCACTAATTCAGTAGGAGACTTTTGGCAAGTCTCCCTTACACTGCTACTGCCAATAGAGCGCGCCCTAGTGGCTGCTGCTCTGCTCTGGCGCTTTGAGTCCGCAAGGAGAAAAGCGCAATATAAATGTTATTTGTCTTGTCTTGGTGCATAAGCTGAAATGTTAGTGCTCTCTTCTATATGGAAACTCTGGGTACTTTTCCGTTAGCCGGGCGTATCCACTAGGTGGCGTTAATTACTATTTCCCCTCCAGGCCGCCATGGATAGTAGGGAAAGATGTAATTCTGGTGGAGTTTTATCACCACCTAGTGGATGCGCCCGGCTAACGGAAAAGTACCAAACTCTGAGATCCATTTCTTCTGTTCTTCTATGTTTTGCAGCTGTTGAGTACGGATTATTTTCTGACTTCAGTTACTAAATTAGCAGCACACTTATTTTCCCTGATCTGTAGGGATTAGATTGTGAGCCCACCAGAGGGACAGTTAAGTGACAAGACAATATACTCTGTACATCGCTGCGGAAGATGTCAGCGCTATATAAATACTGGTAAAAATCTGTACTAAGTTGGGGCAGATGAGATGAAGAGGAGAGAGAGGACAGGCGGATTTGATTTGACCCACTAATAGGGACAGATGGAAGCTACACAATAACTAGTGTCCACATAAAATTGAAATGCTAGTATCCAAGGCAGAATACTGCAGTAGAGCCGAGAGAGGAATCCCCCCGGAACTGAGTTTAGTGCTGACACTAAACACAATTCCAGTAGAGACACTATAAAACTAGGCACTGATGACCACACTGATACTTCACAGAAATGAGTTGATAACCACTAAAACTCTGCAGCTCACAGACATATCATACCAGCGCCTGACAGCTCCCTCTCCAGCATCTTCACAGAACAGATGCACAGCCGTATCTCCCATCACACCCTTCCCTGGTCACGTGAAACCTAAATCATGTGACTAAAACTCCATGAAAGCATCCGCCATCTTTACACCTGGCAATGCCAGCCCATATGTTACTATAGGTGCTTCTGCTGACACGCCACACGGAATGCATTACAACCTATTAACTTCCACTGTAACACACTACACACGAAACTTCTCCTGGTCTAGCAGCGCGTTCTACGGTGCCAGAGCCATGAGAAGGACAGCCATTGGTCCTTGCTTCACCAGCAGGCCAAGCTACTTCCACCAATGAGAAGCAGGGACTGCTCAGGAACAAGCCAGTGACTCAGTAGCCCCACCCTAAATCCGTCATCATCACTCCCGGCGCGCCAGTCTCTCATCCAATGCAGCGGGTCTTGCTACATGCTCGCCGGCCTGGGAGATACCATTTGTTGTCCATTGCTGAGGGGGGTATTTTAGTTTAGCTAGTATCTATAACTCTTTTGTAAAATATATTTACAGACCATATCGCACTTACTTGAATAAACACCATATATTATCGTTACCAACAGCTACAGCTGTGCTCTGTCCTGATGGAAATGATAGCTGTGGTGTTTGTAGCTCCCCCTCCCAGTGAAATGAAGTGGCCCATGGGTGAAGTTTTAGTAGGCAGGAGAGGGCTGCTGTCACCGGAGCATCCATAGAGAGTGATAGGTAGAAGCTGCCTGTAGTTGTCATCATGCAGTCTATGCGCTGGCTGCCGTTGGAGGCCAATCCAGAAGTAAGCTAGTCCCTCTCTCCCCTACCTTTCCCCCTTCCCTAGTCCAGCAGCATGCGTCAGCTATCTTGTGCTTGTCTTGCAGGTAATGAACCAGGTGAGTGAGCCGGGAACACATGGCGCTCTAGCCTCTACAGTTCCTATCTATAATGCTAGTCATAAGGGGAGTTGGCTGTAATTAGACCTGTCTTATAGCAACACAGGTAAGTGGTTTGTAGGAGGTCTGTCTAATCAGTCTGCTTAGGTAAGTATGATTAGTAGAGTTGGGCCGAACGGTTCGCCGGCGAACGTGGTTCGCGTGCGGGTGTCGCACGCGAACGTTTTGCGGCAAAAGTTCGCAAAAAATCGGTTCGCCCCATAATGCACCTGAGGGTCAACTTTGACCCTCTACATCACAGTCAGCAGGCCCAGTGTAGCCAATTAGGCTACACTAGCCCCTGGAGCCCCACCCCCCCTTATATAAGGCAGGCAGTGGCGGCCGTTATGGCCACTCGTGTGCCTGCATTAGTGAGAGTAGGGCGAGCTGCTGCAGTCTCTCATAGGGAAAGATTAGTTAGGCTTAACTTCTTCCTGGCTGCATACCTGTTCTGTTCAGTGAGCCCTCAGCCCACTGCATACCTGTACTGTGATCCTGCCACTGCATACCTGTTCAGTGATCCTGCCACTGCATACCTGTTCAGTGATCCTGCCACTGCATACCTGTTCAGTGATCCTGCCACTGCATACCTGTTCATTGATCCTGCCACTGCATACCTGTTCAGTGATCCTGCCAGTGCATACCTGTTCATTGATCCTGCCACTGCATACCTGTTCATTGATCCTGCCACTGCATACCTGTTCAGTGATCCTGCCAGTGCATACCTGTTCATTGATCCTGCCACTGCATACCTGTTCATTGATCCTGCCACTGCATACCTGTTCAGTGATCCTGCCAGTGCATACCTGTTCATTGATCCTGCCACTGCGTACCTGTTCAGTGATCTGCCACTGCGTACCTGTTCAGTGATCCTGCCACTGCATACCTGTTCATTGATCCTGCCACTGCATACCTGTTCTGTTCAGTGAACAGTTTGGTGTGTCAGTGTGAAGCAGTACCTTAATTACACTACCTGATTGATGTATACACATGCAAGATGTTTTAAAGCACTTTAGGCCTGTCATTTAGCATTCAATGTGATTTCTGCCCTTAAAACGCTGCTTTGCGTCAAATCCAGATTTTTCCCGGGGACTTTTGGCATCTATCCCACTCCGCCATGCCCCCCTCCAGGTGTTAGACCCCTTGAAACATCTTTTCCATCACTTTTGTGGCCAGCATAATTTTTTTTTTTTTCAAAGTTCGCATCCCCATTGAAGTCTATTGCGGTTCGCGAACTTTAACGCGAACCGAACCTTCCGCGAAAGTTCGCGAACCTAAAATCGGAGGTTCGGCCCAACTCTAATGATTAGTTTTCATAGTATTCAATAATTATATTACTTGGGATATGCTATCCTCACTTATATTCTGCTTTAGACCCATATCATTCAAGGTCTTGTAATGGTTTCTACCCTAAGCAAAAATCTTAAAAGAAGTAGTCGGTAACAATGTGTATGATATGCATTGTGATAGAGTATGGCAGATTTTAAAGCGGATCCGAGATGAAAAACTAACTATAACAAGTAACTCGTCTATATATCTTATCTAAAGTGTAGATAGTTTACACAGCAAATCGGCAGTAGCGCTGTACTGGGGACAGCCATGTGACACGGCTGTCCCCTCCATAGGCTGGACAGTGATCGGCTGTCATAGGCTGAAGCTTATGACAGTCGATCACCCTGATTGGCTGGGAGGGAGGGAGCAAGAGATTAAATATAAAAAAAGTGCAATTTTTTTTTATATTAAAAAAAAAAGGAAATATATTAAAAAATAAGGTACTTATCCGTTAGCCGGGTGCATCCGGCAGGTGGCGCTAATTACTATTCCCCCTCCAGGCCGACATGGATAGTAGGGAAAGATGTAACTCTGGTGGAGTTTTGTCGCCACCTAGAGGATGCGCCCGGCTAACGGATAAGTACCAAAAATAAACAAATGTGGAGCGATCAGACCCCACCAACAGAGAGCTCTGTTGGTGGGAAAAAAAAAGGGGGGGGGGGTCACTCGTGTGCTGTGTTGTGCGGTCCTGCAGCTTGGCCTTAAAGAGAATCTGTATTGTTAAAATCGCACAAAAGTAAACATACCAGTGCGTTAGGGGACATCTCCTATTACCCTCTGTCACAATTTCGCCGCTCCTCGCCGCATTAAAAGTGGTTAAAAACAGTTTTAAAAAGTTTGTTTATAAACAAACAAAATGGCCACCAAAACAGGAAGTAGGTTGATGTACAGTATGTCCACACATAAAAAATACATCCATACACAAGCAGGCTGTATACACCCTTCCTTTTGAATCTCAAGAGATCATTTGTGTGTTTCTTTCCCCCTGCAGCTATCTTGCACTGAAGTGTCAGGCTGTTTCTTACTGCAGAGTGCAGACAGCTTTGCCTGTATGTAATTCCTCAGTATGTGAAAGCCCAGCCAGCTCAGAGGAGGATTTATCCAGCTTGTAAAAGATAAGAGAGCAGAGAGAAGCTGCACTAATCTAAATATCACACAGGCAGTGTGCAGAGAGGGGCCTGGAAGGGGGAGTTCATAGCAGAACCACAACACTGAAGAACTTGGCAGCCTTCCAGACTCAGGCTGACAAGTCTGACAAGAGAGAGATAAGTTGATTTATTACAGAGATGGTGATAGTAGAACGTGCTGCAGTAAGCCAGAACACATTAGAATAGCTTTTGGAACTTGTAGGATGATAAAAAACAGGATGCAATTTTTGTTACGGAGTCTCTTTAAAGCTGCAGTGGCCAATTTAGGAAAAAAAAGGCTGGTCTTTAGGGCCCGTTCACACTAGTGCTACGTACACACATGCGACAACGATCGTTCGTTGAGGACGACGAACGAACTTTGAATTGACGAAAGAACGACCGAAGTAAAGTTAGTTGTAAGAAGTGTGTAACGATCACATCGTTAGAACGAACGTTACACCACGTAAAAGCACTTAATGCGCCTGCGCATAAAATTGTAAAGTTCCTTGGAGAAAAAGTGAAATACGCATGTCCAGCCTGGTACGAACGATCGTTTCCAACGATGTACCACTTTTGCTAACGATCGTCGGTGGTAAAAATCCGCCAAGACAGAACTTTGTTTTGTAGAGATTTGCCTCGTTCGTCGTTTGCCTCAATAGTCGTTGGTTCGTTTTTTGTAACGATCGTCGTTGGTAAAGATCGGGGAACGATCGTTACAAACGACTATAGTCGCATGTGTGTACGCACCTTTACAATCGCAGAACGCTGGCAATTACTGCCGGCGTTTAGCGGGAGTGATTTTCCTGCGATTAGCGCGGAAAAGTCACTGGACACTGCGGTGGTTTTGGAGCGATCGCGATTAGCGTGCTTTGCACGCTAATCACGATCGCTAATCGCGGAACGCTCGTTGCCGGCAAACCGCTGCATGCAGCGCGGTTGCGGTTATCGCTAACCGCAACCGCGGCAGTGAGAACACTACCACTTGCTACATTGTGTAGCGGTTTTTGCTAAACATCTAGCGGGAATCGCGCGTATCCCGCTCAGGTGAGAACGGGCCCTTAGGGGGGTTTAACACTGCGTTCCTTAAGTGGTTAAAAGGAAATAAATATGGCAGCCTCCATATCCCTCTCAGGTTTTCAACTTTTAATAAATGAAGAGCTTTGTTTGATGAGAGTTGTTTGGTGCCAACTAAATTTGTGAATTCTCTGCAGACTGTTGGCATATCATAGCATTGGACTGACTGGCACTAAGGGTGTGGCCAGGCAGTAGGAGATTGCTGCAGAGGAAACTTGCCACATGCAGCTCAGAATTTGGTGTAGCTGATATTTTTGTTTGTGGTTTGTCTCAAAGTGAGTACAGATGTCCTCTGATGTTGATGACAAAGCCATTAAAGCAGATGATGATGATAATAATAATAAAAATGCCCAGTCTAACTTACCCAGGGCTTCTTCAACCCCCTGCAGTCTACTGGTCCCTCATTGAGATTCTGCTCCGATCCACTGAGCCAGTTGCCAGCTACTGCTCATGCGCATAGCTGCTGTAGCATATCTTTTAATGCTGCTGTATTTTTCCTGGTGTTTTTCTCCAGGACTCCCATCTTGATTTTCTGCTGATTCTGTGTTGCTAAAGTCCTTCTAATGTTTATGTAAAGGAATTATCAGGCAAAAAAAAAAGTTTAACTTATCTGGGGCTTCTACCAGCCCCATGCAGCCACCTGTGCCCTCGTAGTCACTCACTGCTGCTCCAGTCCCCCGCCGCCAGCTAGTTTTGCTTTTGCCGACCTCGGGGTCGATGGGCCGCATTGCGTACATTTTTACGCATTCCCGCTGGTGCAGGAACATTAACACATACATTTTTACGCGTCGGTGGTTCAATGCGTAAAAATTTACGCATTAAACCACTAATGCGTAAAATATGTGTTAATGTTCCTGCACTAGCGGGAATGCGTAAAAATTTACGCAATGCGGCCCACCGACCACAAGGTCGGCCAAAACAAAACTAGCTGGCGGCGGGGGACTGGAGCAGCAGTGAGTGATTACGAGGGCACAGGATGGCTGCATGGGGCTGGTAGAAGGTAAGTGCTTGCAGTCTTAATTGAAAAGCAGCCTCATAAAATCATTTTGTAAACTTTACAGTAAAAACCTTTTTTGTTCTAATAAGTGATTGGTGTTTGTTTGATGGTAATTTTTTTTTTTTTTTTTTTTTTTTTTTCTGCCATCTTTCTTTGTGTTTTCACTTAGTGATTTAATTGTCTTCCCACAAACTCTTTATCATGTGTTATCACAATGGGTGCAGCACTTAATAATTGGGTACAGAGCCAGACCTCATTACTCATCATGCAATACTAATGATGCTATATGCTCCATTTTTTTTTCCCCATAATAAACCAGCAGATTCTGGAGAGTACAATGCAGGCTTGCATATTTGGCATAGTTCAGCCCCATGCCTTTAGTATTTTGCATCTGTACACAGAATGCGTGGAAGGCAGATCTGGTAAAACTGTAATTTCATGCTTCTGAGTAAAAGGATCCAGCCGGCACCATCCAGTATTTTCAATGCTCTTTTATTTCATTAAATGACCGTCATATAAAAGTGCGGCGTTTCGGAGCAATAGAATGTTGCACATTGCATTTTGAGACTGTCATGGCTTGATAAAGGGGCAGATTGCTCCGAAACGTCGCACTTTTATATGACGGTCATTGAATGAAATAAAAGAGCATTGAAAATACTGGATGGTGCCGGCTGGATCCTTCTACATTGCTATACTCGGGTGGTGTCTGAGTTTGCCATGGCACGTCCACAGACTAATGCTGCATACACACTTGAGATAAAAGTCTTTGGAAAAGGCAAGATCACAGACCAATTTTACCCCATTACATGTAGTATGAGATCCATACTCTACACAGTCTATTCTATGGAGCTGCACTCCCCATCAGATAAAATCTTTGCAAGATTCTGCACACAAAGATGCCCGTACACATTCAAAAGATCATTATCTGCAATAGATCCATTCCTGCAAAATGCATTCATAGTCTATGAGATCTGCAGATCCTCATACACACCTTGTTTAACAGACTTCATCTGCATTTCTGGCAATCATCTGCAGATCTGAAAATCCATCCTGGTGGATCTGATCTGCAGATGATTGCCTGTTAAACAAGGTGTGTATGATGATCTGCAGATCTCATAGACTATGAGTGCATTTTGCAGGAATTGGATCTATTGCAGGAAGAGATCTTTTGCAGATAATGATCTTTTGAATGTGTACGGGCATCTTTGTGTGCAGAATCTTGCAAAGATTTTATCTGATGGGGAGTGCAGCTCCATAGAATAGACTGTGTAGGTATGGCTCTCATACTACATGGAATGGGGTAAAATTGGTCTGTGATCTTGCATTTTCCAAAGACTTTAATCTCAAGTGTGCATGCAGCATAAGCTTTGGGGTTGTGCTTTTCTACATTGCTTCCAATGCTTTTGAGTAAATTAAAGTATAATAATCTGAAAGGAACATTGTAGTGAGATGCTCTCTTAACCTCCTTAGCGGTATGGACGAGCTCAGCTCGTCCATTACCGCCAGAGGGTGCCGCTCAGGCCCTGCTGGGCCGATTTTCTTCAAATAAAAAGGTGCACACGCAGCCGACACTTTGCCAGCCGCATGTGCTACCTGCGGCGGCGAAAGAGGGTCCCCCCAGCCGCCCGAGCCCTGCGCAGCCGGACCAATCAGTTCCGGTGTAATGTCAGAATGGGCAGCCCGGAAGCAGCCTTCCCCACTGAGTATGACGCATGCTCAGTAGGAAGTTAGACATTATTTACCTGAAATATTTCCGATTCCGTAACTCCTACACTCCCGAAATTTTCACGGGAGGGAGGGGACCCCCAGATCTAGCTCTGTGTCGAATGGCAGCCCCCGAGCCCCGCTAGTTCCCGAGATAGGTTTGCTGCAATCAGTCTTGGGAACCAGCTATGCTCGGGGGCTGCAATTCGGCACAGGGCTAGATCTGGGGGTCCTCTCCCTCCCCTGAAAATTTCGGGAGTCTACGTGCTGCGGAAGCGGAGATATTTAGGACGTTTTACGTGGCTGCGTAATTTAATGGGACACAGGCTCCTACTGCGCATGCGGGGCTGCCCAATCTGCGGGGCTGCCCATTCTGACACTACACCGGCCAGCGCTAAGGGCTGGATCGGAGGCGGCTGACGTCCATGACGTCACTCCGCTCGTCGCCATGGCGACGAGGAAAGCCAAACAAGGAGGGCCGCTCATCGCGGCCCTTGTTACTTCTGATCACCGGAGAAGTACGCGTTAGGAGCGCCCTCTAGTGGGCTTTCATGCAGCCAACTTTCAGTTGGCTGCATGTAATAGATTTTTTTTATAAAAAAAAAAAAAACCCTCCCGCAGCCGCCCTGGCGATCTTAATAGAACGCCAGGGTGGTTAATCTCCTTAGCGGCAACTCTGAGCCTGACTCGTGGGAACCGGCGGAAGTGGTGCCTTGCATAACGCAGGTGCTATGAGTGAGCTGCAATGAAGACTGGACATAGACTTTAAAGGGCAACTGTAGTGAGATGTATATGGAGGCTGCCATATTTATTTCCTTTTAAGCAATACAAGTTGCCTGGCAGCCCTGCTGGTCCATTTAGCTGCAGTAGTGTCCAAATCACACCTGAAACAAGCATGCAGCTAATCTTGTCAGATTTTACAAAAATGTCAAACACCTGATCGGCTGCATGCTTGTTCAGGGTCTTTGGCTAAAAGTATTAGAGGCAGATCATCAGCAGGATAGCCAGGAAACTGTTATTGCTTAAAAGGAAATAAACATGGCAGCCTCCATGTCCTTCTCACTACAGTTGTCCTTTGATACAAAGTTTGCATGCAGCGAGTTAGAATAACGTGATCCATTACAATGCAGTACTGTGAACAGGCTCATAGCATTATATGGGCAGTGAGTTGACATGCAGAATTATTCTGCAACGCAACTGACCACTGTGAACTTGCCCTAAGGGATATTTTCACCTCGGGTTGGGATTGCATGTTAGTGTGGCATTTTTACAGAACTCTTAAAGTGTGCCAGAGACCTCCTAAAGTATAGATTTGATACTTACCCCGGGGTTTCTGCCACCACATAAACACGTTTTAGTTCCAGACCGTCCTCCCGCGGTCTGCCGTTCAGCCACGGTGAGCTCCGTTACCAGGCTCAGTCGGGTCCAGTCTGGTTCTTCTACACATGCGTGGACCCTCCACATGCGCAGTTGACCCGACTGACACGACAAAGCCAGTTACCGGGGCTGACTGCGGCAGAACGGTAGACCGCGGGAGGACGGTGTTGGACTAAGAAGTGTTTATGGGGTGGGAGGAGGCGCCGGGTAAGGGTTATCAAATCTTGACTTTAGGAGGACTTCAGTTTACCGTATTTTTTGGACTATAAGACGCACTTTTTCTCCCCCAAAATTGGGGGGGGGGGGGAGTTGGTGCGTCTTATAGTCCGAATGTACTTACAACAGTGCAGATAATGCAAAGGGAGCTTACCTATGCTGCCATGTATCAAAGTCCCCCATCTCCAGGCATTATTGTATATTACATAGGAGCGCTATGTTCATCCCTTTAACTGCATGACCTGGAGGCGGGGGTCACGCATGATGTGGCAGTGAGTGAGGCTGAAGCATGGCTGTCAGAGATGTGCACAACGCATATCACCTTGGCTGCAGGGCAGAGAGCTGGTGAGAAATTCAGCAGCAGAGGCAGCAAGAGAGGCCATGAGTACAGCGGACCTCTCACACTTGGACCAATCCTCCAGTGGCTCCAGCTCCTTCGCCGCCGAGACCCAGACCGCCAGACCGCTGAGCTTCCCGTCACCCGGTGCAACCACGTGGGCCAATACTTCAGCAGCTCCTTCACCGCTGAGGCCCAGACCGCTGAGCTTCCTGTCACCCGGGGCAACCACGTGGACCAATACTTCAGCGGCTCCTTCACCATTGAGGCCCAGACCGCTGAGCTTCCCGTCACCCGGGGGATCCACGTTGGCCAATACTTCAGCGGCTCCTTCGCCGAGGCCCGGACCGTCGAGCTTCCTGTCACCGCTGAGCTTCCTGTCCCCCACTTGCGCACCACGTGGGCCATCCTCCAGCTCCTCCACCGTTACTGATGTGATGAACAGAGGACTGTTTCCCCGCTGCTGATGATACCACTTCTGCTGCCGCCAGACCGATAAGCTGTCTCTCACTATGTGGGCAGCTTCTGCTGATCCCCTTTCCACTGCCGCTAATGAGTCCCGCAGCTGATGGGAGACCCAGACCGATCTCCCTGAGGGCAGCTACCCTCTCTTCCAGGATCATTAGGCTACTGCCGGTAAATGCACTGTAATGTACTGTATGTTTGGACAGTTTAACTTAGTTTAGTTTGTGGAGACAGTGTAGGTTGAGGGGGGAATGTAGCTTAGTGTAAGTTGTGAGGTCAGTGTAGGTTGAGGGGACAGCTAGCTCAGTGTAGGTTGAGTAGACAGTGTAGGTTGAGGGGACATTGTAGCTCAGTGTAGGTTGAGGGGACATTGTAGCTCAGTGTAGGTTGAGGGGACATTGTAGCTCAGTGTAGGTTGAGGGGACATTGTAGCTCAGTGTAGGTTGAGGGGACATTGTAGCTCAGTGTAGGTTGAGGAAACAGTGTAGGTTGTGGGGCCAGCAGAAGTTAGTTAGATGAAGACAGCTTAGGGGGGAAAGGTCTATAAGATACCCTTGACCTAAAGACGCACCAAGTTTTTGTAATAAAAAATTTTCATGGTTTTTGTCCTCTAAAACTATGTGCGTCTTATAGTCTAAAAAATATGGTACTTTGATTTTTTTTTTATTTGTGAGCATAAAGCTTCCCTGTTATTTGCAGACCTTATTTGTATATGACGTGCACAAAAGGCAAATGATAGAGGAATGGATTAGTGTGGACTATAGGAATTATGCATATTGCACTCAGTCATCAAATCAACATCATTGTATCTGGTGGCTGCCAGGAAATTGATCACTGTTGATGGTTAATACGACGCAAATAATTCTGACATACATTGCATGCTACTTGGAATAAGACAAAATGTATTTCCTACAAACTTTGATTGGCCCAACATCAAACATTTTATACATCTTTAGTGGATTTGTTCACGTCTTCTCAAAATGCAAAACTAAAAGATTTTTATATATTTTTATCAATCCTCTTCAACAGAGAAAAGAACGGGTTATTTCAACAACCTAACTAGACATAACAATAAATTAACCTTACACAATTATGGTAATGTTCTCTCCAAAAGGCAGGATTCTTTGCAGAGGATATTCAGAACAAGCGCTTAGATTGAAATGGTTAACCATTTCTTTCACAATTAAACAATGCAAAAAAATTATTACAGAAAGTTAAAACGGCGAACATACAGGTTCTGGAAGGATGGGGGGGGATAATGTCCGAGAGCCAAGGCTGCCATACTACGGCGCCACCAGTCGCACTTGACAATCATCTGTCATCCCTAAGGAGACATGGGGGAGGGGGACAGAGGGAGGCGAAGATTCAGCAGTGATGACCCAGTTCTTAATGAATGAAACCTGTGGTGATGGCTGATGCTGCTGAGGATCCCGATTGCAGGCATCTGGCAGTGCTGGCCAAGGTGTTCCAGTTCAAAAGGTGCAGTAGTGTTCATTTCTGTTATGTTCATTTGCAGGCCTGCCAGGAAGAGGAGTTTTATCCAGTGATCCTCTGGGACAAGACTCCGAGATATCCACGCCCCTTCCAGGAAATATTTCAATCCCTCCCCTATAAAAGAAAGGCCATGAGAATCTCCCCTCAGTTTGAAATATTTCCTGCGCGAGAAGGAGGTTTCTTTCCCTCGGGTGAACCAGGTCTATGGTAGGTAGGGCCTGGGGAACCTTGTAGGGGGCTGCTGAGACTGAGTTGGGCAGTCTGGCAGCATCAAGGTTTATTACCTTGCCTCGTGTTTGCTCCCTTAAGAGGAGGGAGAAAACGGGATGGCGTCCTCGATCCCTCTGGCCTGGTTGGAGGTGGCGGTGGGCTGTCTTGCACGCAGCTGGAGACAGCGTCAGTGGAACAGAAGATCCATCGGGTCTGTTCTGGGGAAGTTTTATAGCCGCGCGCGCGGCTACCGCTGACGTCACTTCCGGCGGAAGCCAGGGCGGGGCTTTAGTATAAGGGAGGCGGTGGGACGCGCCGGCTTCCTCTCACTCTGGCTCTGGGGAGCGAACAGGACAGTCACAATGTCTGTGGCTCCGGGGGAGGAAGGAGCTGGTTCTTCTAAGGTATTTTTCAGCGCTAGTAAAATACTTAGAACTTTTTGGGCAATCTTTTTTCCATTCTAATGGTGGGCTATTGTGGATCATATTTTGCAGGCAAAAGATGGATCCAAGAAAAAGTGCCCAGTATGCAATGCACGATTGCCAGCTGAATGGGAAAAGACACTCTGCAAATCCTGTTCTAAGAAGGTTTTAGCAGTGGATGGCCTCTCTGTCAAGGATACAATAAGAGCCTTTAGACAGGAAATGGCTGATACTATTAAACAGTTTAAATCTTCTTTGGCTGAATCTAAGACACATTCTAAACCAGAAACCCCTATACCAGCAGTTTCTTCTACTTCAGAAGGGGAGGGGGGTTCAGATTCCCATGATAGTGCAGAAGAATTTAAAGAGACCCCGTCTAAATTTAAATTTAAAATAGAGGACACAGAGGGCCTTATTGATGCTATTGTTGATACATTACAGATTGATAAAGGGAATTCAGATTCGTTAACTCCTCATGATAAACTCTATGAAGGTTGGCAAGACAGTGAAGGCATTGTTTTTCCAGTTCATAAGTCTATTCGCCAGTCTATCCTGAAGGAATGGACCGAGCCTGATAAAAAACTTGTATTTTCTAAAGGAATGAAAAGAAGATTTCCGTTTAGTGAAGAGGAGGTTAATATTTGGGGTAAATGTCCTAAACTTGATACGCCTTTTTCTCAAATGGTCAAAGAGGGAGAGTTGGCCTTTGAAGATCTAGGCTCCTTAAAAGACCCGTTAGATAGGAAAACGGACGCTTTTTCTAAACGTACATGGGAAGCTATTTCGGCTATTTTTAGGCCGACCATAGCTTCTACGTGCGTATCTAGAACTATGTTGTTGTGGTTGGATCAATTTAAAAATAAGATTCAGGAAGGGGCTTCTAAGGAAGAACTTCTGGAGGCCTTAGAATTACTGTTTAAAGGCACTAGCTATCTGGCAGATGCATCAGCAGAGGGCATTAAGTATACAGCGAGAGCAGCTGGTCTAGCCAATGTTACTAGAAGATCAGTTTGGCTTAAAACTTGGGAAGGAAGTATCACTTCAAAATCCAGGTTATGTTCAGTTCCATTTACAGGTAATCTGTTGTTTGGGCCCGAGTTGGATGCTACCTTGGAAAGGACCTCTAGTAAAAAGAAGGTCTTTCCAAAGAAAAAGGTTACGCAGCCTATCAAACGTCCTTTCAATAGGCAGCGTAATCAGCGTCAAGGACAATCTAAAAGGAAAGGATGGTCCTTTAACAAAAATGGTAAGGGGAGTTTTCTTATCAAGGCCCAGGATAATAAGAAACCCCAATGACCATCAAGTGGGGGGTCGGCTGAAGAACTTCAGCGAAGTGTGGAGGAATTCAGTCGACAGCCCATACATCTGCGCAATTGTGAAAATGGGTTATCGAATAGAGTTCAATTCTGTTCCTCCCAACAGATTTATGATTGCAAGAAATCCGGTAGATGCGACAATGTCGCAGGAATTGTCTTGTATTCTGAAAATCATGGTAGATCAGAAAGTGATCATTCCAGTAGTTCGGTCGGAACAAGGAAGGGGGTTCTACTCTTCCGTGTTTCTGGTAAAGAAACCGTCGGGGAAATTCCGTTTGATTCTCAACCTAAAGAAATTAAATCCGTTGGTCAAGTACAAACGATTCAGGATGGAATCGATTTATTCTATCAGAAATCTGTTGGAAGCAGAGTCATTCATGGTCAATTTGGATCTGCAGGATGCATATTGGCATGTTCCCATTCACCCATATTCACAGAAATACCTCAGGTTTGCCGTATCTCTAGAAGACACTCTGTGTCACTTCCAATTCACTTGCCTTCCCTTCGGGATCAGTTCGGCACCTCGCATTTTTACAAAAATTATGGCGGAAGCTCTGGTTCCTCTCCGGAACCAAGCTATCCAGGTGATTTTTTTTATCTCGACGATATTTTGATTTTTGCCGATTCGGTGGAGCTTTTGAAGGCACATCTAGAGACTTCTTTAAGGTATCTGGCAGATCTGGGGTGGTTGTTAAATCGAGAAAAATCTGTAATGATACCAACTCAAAGGATAAAATTTTTAGGAATGATGGTAGACACGTCAGTTCAAAAGATGTTCCTGCCACAGGAGAAGATAGACAAGGTTATGAGCGAAATAACCGGTCTACAAAGGAACCCAAAAGTTTCCCTAAGAGTGATTATGAGAACTCTGGGACTTTTGTCTTCCACAGCGCCAGCAGTTCAGTGGGCTTTAGCACACTAAAGACTGCTTCAGTCTTTTCTATTAAAGAACTGGGACAGATCCCAGCGGAACTTGGATCAGGAAGTTATGCTTCCCTTAACAGTCATCCAGGATTTGGACTGGTGGCTGAACAAGGGAAATCTGACCCAGGGGAATTTATGGGTATACCCCAGAGAAGTAACTATAACGACAGATGCCAGTGCTTGGGGGTGGGGTGCTCACGTGGAGCATCAGGCCTTTCAGGGACAGTGGAGTCAGGAAGAGAGAAAGTTCTCGTCCAATCGGAGAGAATTGAGAGCAGTGAAGTTGGCTCTCATTCAGGCACAAAAGATTGTACAAAACAAACATGTTATGGTGAGGTCAGACAATTCCACCACTGTGGCATATATAAACAAGCAAGGGGGCATGAGGTCGGAATGGTTGCAAGAGGAGGCAGAGGAAATCTGTACTTGGGCCCAGGTGAATGTACTATCTCTGAAAGCTCTCCATCTGAAGGGTCTTCAGAATTTAGATGCGGACAAGTTAAGCAGGAATGCGGTTCTTCCGGGAGAATGGGCCCTGAACAGACAGGTTTTTGCTCTGATTTTAGATGTCTGGGGTGTTCCGTCAATCGATCTTTTTGCAACGAGGCAGAATGCTCTTCTGCCAGTTTTTTGCTCGATAGATCCAAGGGACGATCCTTGGGGAATAGATGCGTTATCACAAGTATGGAACTTTCCTCTGGCGTTTGCTTTTCCTCCTCTGCCTCTCATTCCATTAGTCATCAAAAAATGGAAGGAGATAAAAGCCCTATTAATTCTGATTGCTCCGATGTGGCCAAAGAGAAGTTGGTTCCCAATTCTAAAAAAGCTAGCTGTGGAACCTCCTCTGAAGCTACCGGACAGGAAAGATCTACTGTACCAGGGAAAGCTTTGGCATCCGGAGGTAGAAAAGTTAAAACTGGCAGCCTGGATCCTGAGGTAGTTTGGCTTAAGAGCAAGGGGCTTTCCAGTAGAGTTATTCAAACTTTATTGAAAAGCAGAAAGGATTCTACTAGAAGTATGTATATTAAGTATTGGAAAACTTTTTTCCATTGGTTAGATTCTTCTTCTTATGAGTCTTTTTCTATTCCAGCTTTATTGGATTTTTTGCAGGAAGGCTGGGAAAAAGGTTTATCGGTCAGCACATTAAAAGTGCAGGTATCAGCTTTGGCTGCCATGACAGGGAGAAAATTAGCTGGAGAGGACTTGGTGATTAGATTTTTTTAGAGCTATTGGTAGACAGGTACCAATAAAAGCACCTAATGTGTCCCCGTGGGATCTACTGTCAGTGCTAAAAGGGTTATCCAGGACTCCATTTGAACCATTGGACCAGAGTGATTTATTGCATGTTACAATTAAAACTGTGTTCCTCACCGCCATATCTACAGCTAGGAGGGTCAGTGAGATACAAGCGTTATCTTGTAAGCCTCCATATTTTCAGGATTTAGGAGACAGATTAGTTTTGCAGACAGACCCAGGGTTTCTTCCCAAGGTGGTGTCCAAATACCATAGATCTCAATCTATTGTTATCCCTTCCTGTAGTGTCCAGGGGGGAAAAAAGAAGGCTAAAGATCTGTACCTAGTAGATGTTAGAAGGTGTATTTTACACTATATCAAGACTACTTCAGAATTTAGGAAGTCGGATTCCTTGTTTGTCCTATTTGGGGGTAAGAATAAAGGTTGCACTGCATCCAAATCTACTATATCTAGATGGATTAAGAAAGCTATTAATATGGCTTATTCTTTATCGAACCTGGAACTCCCATTGTCCTTCACGGCACATTCAACTAGAGCAGTGGCATCATCCTGGGCACATAATTCTGGTGCTACCCCGGAGCAGATTTGCAAAGCCGCTACGTGGTCAAGTTTTAACACTTTTGTGAAACATTATAAATTGGATGTGTTATCGGAACAACAGCAAGCCTTTGGTTGTAAAGTCTTGAAGGCTGCTACCCACCCTGAGGTTTGATTCTTGCTTATCATCTTGGAGTCTTGTCCCAGAGGATCACTGGATAAAACAATAGTTACTCACCGGGTAACGTTCTTTCTAGTGATCCTCTGGGACAAGAGTCCCACCCAAATGGGGTATAATAGAATAATTCTGTACTTAGTATGGAGTGGTTCATAGTATAAATAAGGAAAGGAAGAGTTCTAGACAGTTATTATTTAAGACTGAGGGGAGATTCTCATGGCCTTTCTTTTATAGGGGAGGGATTGAAATATTTCCTGGAAGGGGCATGGATATCTCGGAGTCTTGTCCCAGAGGATCACTAGAAAGAACGTTACCCGGTGAGTAACTATTGTTTTTTGTTTTATTTTCTTGTTCCCCCCCCCCCCTTCTAGCAACCAGATCTACCAGGTCTCAAGCAATAAATGCTGCACTCCTCTACTCTGCTAGAAGGCTTAGCAGCTGAAAATAAAACAATGCTGGGCTTTTCAAACCAAGTTTAAAGGTAAACTCTGGGATCTCTTCTGACTTTGGGCGAATTACGATTGTCGTAACCAAACCACTTCCTCATGAGTCTCTAATCTAGAGGTAGGGTACAGATTAAGGGCTGGTGGTTTGCACCCTCAAAGTGCAAGTCTCCACTCATCCTTCCTTGACTTTCATCTGGTGCAGAACAAGCCTAATTTCCAGAGTCTTTAAATCAATACCAATTATCCACAAGTTTGTTCCCTCCTTGGTGCTCAAAACCAAACTTATCCTTTAACCACTGCTAACTTTGAGCTCTGAAGCGAGATTTATTCTCGCTTCAGAGTCTCTTTAAATCCCACCATTTGCTGGTGATTGCTACCCAATTTTGGGTTGCTTTATTTGGTCTTTAATTCTCTTCGGTTTACTTTCTCTTTTGCTAACCAAGGTCTGTGTTTCTCCTCCACAGGAGGAGAAACCAATTCTACCTCTGTCTAGGCTGTCCTGGAGAAAAATACAAATTCTTGTAAATCTTGCTGGTATTGCTGTGAGTTGGTTATCCTCCGGTTTACTTTCTCTTTTGCTAACCAAGGTCTGTGTTTCTCCTCCACAGGAGGAGAAACCAATTCTACCTCTGTCTAGGCTGTCCTGGAAAACAATACAAATTCTTGTAAATCTTGCTGGTATTGCTGTGAGTTGGTTATCCTCCATATTCTCTCTTCAGTGGCACTCAGTAGTAGCACGTAATCTGAGCAAGTTCATTGGAGGCATGGGATGACTAAATGCAGGCCAGGAAAAGGAGTTGGAATGGCAGAAGAAGTAGTTATTTACTTGTTACCAGGGTCAAGGTGGAGCAGGCAGCACTTTGCCTACATCTCAAAGAAAATTCCATCAGTGTAAGAAAGAAGCAGAACCCTTCATAACATAGTTAATGGGGGCAATCCTAGGCCTACATTAGCAAGAATTAACAAAGGGCAGTTCAGCCAGGGTTGTGTCTAAACAATCTGTAATAACAATTATTAACTTGTTGGTATAGTAAAGGATTTCAGTACAATGCTCTTGTATTGCAGAAAATTAAAATAAACTACTTGACGTGCATGGTAATAAACTGGAAGATCAAAAAAAAAAAAAACAGGTCAAAGAATCTGTGCTCTTTGAGGTTCTCAGAGAAAGCAGAAAGTGAAGAGCCAGAGGTTGTTCTGGAAAATTACGTATTCAGTACAGGACCTACAGCGAGGAAACATACAGATCAAATTCTTCAGCGCTCAGCCTTCCTTATAATGCAACTCTGATGAATCCACTAGGTGGCAGCAAACACCAGTGTATTCATCCTTGAGAGCGTGGCAAAGATGCTACAGTAATCTGTTGAACAAAGTATGCCATAACAATTCTATGCATACTGGGCTGCTGAGCTAGGAAATAAAAACACACGATTGGTTCGCACGATGGCCAGGGGCCCCGGACCTCTCTCACTGGCCGGGGCCCCAAGGCCAATGCGCGATACCTGGAGGGGAGTGCAGGTGGGCCCGGACCTCTCACACCCAGGCTCTGGACCTCTCACATCCAGAAAACCCACCAACACTGCCTCTATACTGAATGCTAAATTCGACACACACAAGCAATAGAACACAGCAATACATGCATCCAGCTACATTTGAGTCGTCAGCAGGTGCTCGTCAGCCAATCGGGATGCACTGTCATACACCCTTTACTTGCCATACCATATCTAGCAGCCATTAGCATTCAGGAGCAGCCATTAGCATTCAGGTGGGAGGCTTCAATTGGACGCAAATCGCAAGATTGCGTCGCTAGCAGGACCGCCCCGTGTAGGCATCCCTCCCACAGGGGTCCCTCCCTAACCACTCACCTGTCCGCCATGTCCTAGAGCTGAAAAAAAAACGTTTAAAAACACACGATTGGTTCGCACGATGGCTAGGGGCCCCGGACCTTTCTCACTGGCCGGGGCCCCAAGGTCAATGCGCGATACCTGGAGGGGAGTGCAGGTGGGCCCGGACCTCTCACACCCAGGCTCTGGACCTCTCACATCCAGAAAACCCACCAACACTGCCTCCATACTGAATGCTAAATTCGACACACACAAGCAATAGAACACAGCCCACAGAGGTCCGGGCCCACCTGCACTGATCTGATGGTGTGGGTGGGTGATCAGATGCCCGTAAGAGGCAGGTTAGGGTCTGATCGGATGCGTGGCAGTGACAGGGGGTGATTGACAGGTGATCAGTGGGTGAGTACAGGGGAGGATGGATGTATACAGCACACAGGGGGGGGGGGTCTGGGGAGGATCTGAGGGTGTGGGGGGTGATCAGGAGCCCCCAGGGGGCAGTTCAGGAACTGATCTGAAATATAGCGTTGACAGATAGTGACAGGGAGTGATTGATAGGTGATTAGGGGGTGATTGGGTGCAAACTGTGGTCTGAGGGGTGGGCAGTGGGGGTCTGATGGGTGCTGTGGGCAATCAGGGGGCAGGGGGGGGCAGGATCAGTGTGGGTGCAGATTAGGGTGGCTGCAGCCTGCCCTGGTGGTCCCTCGATCACTGGGACCACCAGGGCAGGAGGCAGCCTGTATAATACGCTTTGTATACATCACAAAGCGTATTATACGCTTTGTATGCGGCGATCAAGGAGTTAATAACCAGCCGGCACTCCCCTACGGCGGGTTATCGCGCCAGGTGGGCGGAGCCTATTGGCGGCGGCATATCGCGTCACCAGTGACTCGATCGCCGCATAGCCACGCCCCGCCGCTGGTCAGCCGATCGGCTGACAGCGGTCCTTTAGGCCCAGCACTTACGTCCGCCTATCGGCTGTAGGCGGACGTAAAGTGGTTAATTCGTTAATAAGAATAACCTGTTTCGAGCTATTAAATATTTTAACTGTATAAAAATAACTATAAAATCAAGAAAAAGCTTTTACTTGTATTTTTCTGTAGTAACATTAAACATGTCTAGCAAATTATACATCTAGACCTATTTAGCACGTAAAGGGAACCTGGTGTGAGGTGGGTATGGAGGCTGACGTATTGTATTTCCTTTTATACCTTGCAAATTGCTGACCTTGTGTCCCTAATACTATTTGCCATAGACCCTGAACAAGCATGCTGATAAAGTGCTCTGACTGAAGTCTGACTACATTAGCCACCTGCTTGTTTTAGGTAAATGAGTCAGACACGAACAAGGAAAAGTCAGCAGTTCTGCTAGGCAACTGGTATTGTTTAAAGGGACTCCGAGCAGTGCAGAAACTATGGAAAGATGCATATCATTTTAAAGCTCTCTTTCTCCTCTTTCCAATGATATATAAAGCGCCGCCCTACGCATTTTAGTTTTCTCTTTTTTTGCGATTGAAATTGCCGCGGCCGCGATTTCAATCGCGAAAATAGAGAAAACTAAAAGGAGTAGGGCGACGATTTAGGTGTCGCCAGAAAGAGGAGAAAGAGAGCTTTAAAATGATATCTTTACATAGTTACTCGTATTACAGAAGACGACACTTTCCCCAGTGTCAGCAGCTCCATTCAGCAGAATGAAGCTGCTGACTTTAGGAAAAAGTTGCCCTGTGTAATAAAATGTAACTATGGAAAGATGGATATCATTTTAAAGCTCTCTTTCTCCTCTTTCTGGCGACACCTAAATCGTCGCCCTACGCATTTTGTTTTATCTATTTTCGCAATTGAAGCCGCGGCAATTTCAATCGCGAAAATAGCGAAAACTAAAAGGCGTATTATATATCATTGGAAAGAGGAGAAAGAGAGCTTTAAAATGATATGCATCTTTCCATAGTTTCTGCACTGCTCGGAGTCGCTTTAAAAGGAAATAAATGTGGCAACCTCCATATGCCTCTAACCTCAGGTTCCCTTTAAATTGACATAATCTTAATGACCAATGCACTCAGTTCACGGTATGACAGGTCAGGAATGTAAACCTATTGTAGTTGAGAGCACTAGACAGGGTAACTTAGGGATTTTAGGCCCTGTTTCCACTAAATGCAGCTTGTCAATGTTTTTCTACACACGAAAAACGCGTTAGCTCTGACATTCCATTTAAATCAATGGGCTACTTCCATCTAACACTATCTTTTTTTTTTTTTTTTTTTTTTTTTTTTTTTTGCATGGGAAGAAAACTGACAGCACATCCCTTCTGTCTTGCACACTGCACGCATTCATTCTATCAATGAGTTATGCAGCTGTGGAAACGTGTGTTTTTTTTTTTTGTTTTTTTTTTTGCATGGTTTCCTGGAAGCTGCACATAGACAGCTGGTGGAAATGCAGCCTTATTTGTTTTTTAAAATAAAACTAAAGACTGCTTAGAAAAATACTTATCTATGGAGAGGTAAGGCTTTGAAACTTGGTCCTCTCTCCGTGCCATCAGTCCTCTGCTGTCTATTGTGCCTAATTTATTTATTTTTTTCTCTGAACTTCTTTGATAAGTCTGAGTAATTCATAGCAGTTTGCAAGACGGTTAGAAAACACTGAGCTGTAAAGCAAACACGTCTGCTCTCCGGCTAGACCCCTGGTGCATCATAATAGGAATGCTCACTTGTGCAAATCATAACCCACGCATTTTCTATCAGTCTCTGAGACTTTGCCAGCAGGTAGTGTTGACACTCCATGCGTTTGACAGCTAACCTGGGAGTTTCTCACTCGTGATGCTAGCGTTTGTTGACCTCCCCGTCTGCTGGATGCCTGTATCTATCAAGCGAGCAGTGGGGGGTTAATTATGATCTGCAGTTTGCGTTATACAGTAGTTGCCATGTACACGTGTAATTTAATAAACTCGGGGATTACATTCTTACAGATTCATTTTTCTCTTTCCAGCACAAATTCAGTATATTTCCACTGTCCTCTCATGGATAGAAACATTAGTGAACCTCCCCTGTACCAAAATCGCACTTCAAGACCCTGCTAGAAGAAAATTAACTGTCCAGAATATGTACTCTTAAGGTGGCCATACACTGATAGATTTGTAGCAGATTGGACCATCAGATAGATTTGTCAGATGCCTGTCAAGTTGAATCTGTGTGCCACACACTAGGAACAGATTTCCAATAGATTTCAGATTGAAATCTATTGAAAATTTATCTAAATGCACCATTATCTAAATGCACCAAAATTGTATCCAATGCAACTCAATGGGCCAACGATCTCCTGCCTGCAGCAGATCGACCTAGATTTTCCATCCAGTCAGATCAAATAGATTGCAAATTGATCGATTGGCTGATTTGAAAGAATTGATTCCTGATCAATCGATAGATTCTATAGAATCGACGGCTGAAATCAACCAGTGTATTGGCCCCTTTAGGCCGTTTCCACTGTGTGCTGGCATGTCTTGCAAGTCACGATACTGGCACAGCTGTGATGTAAAACCCACCCGAATGCCTCAGCTATAATAATATTCCTCAGCTCCGCTAATATTTCAATTTTTTTATTTTTTATTTCATTTTTCCCTGTTATGATTGATTGCAGAAGGATGCATTTCCCTATCCTAAGTCATACGGGAAAACACAGCAAATACGCTTATATGGAAACGGGCCCCAACACCTGCAAACAGAAAAATAACTTGTTTGTGACATTTTCATGATGGTGCATCCATAATAGTTTTCTGGTTATGACTTGGGATGACCTGTTCCATTTTTTTTTATGTGCCCCATGCATGTGCTTATGCTGCCTGACTGCATACATAGCTACCAGTTTACAGATGACATTGGTCTCCCACAATGCTTCTTGGAGGTAACCTAGTTAGTTTGGTTGAAAAAAAAACAAGGCTTGGGCCAGTTAGCCTTATTAAAGCGGAATATAACCCAGAATTTCTTCTTTGCTCTAAAAGATTTACAGTATATAATATACTAACATTATTACATTTTTTTTTTTATTTTTTTTTAAGTAAAACCGCATTCAAAGGGTTACCTCACAGGGCTGACTCTTTCTTCTGCAGGGAGAACCCGCATCCGAACTGCTTATAATCTTATCTTTTGTACACATTCTTTACTTGATACATTTATGTAAACATTATCTGGCTGTGCAGGACTTCAGGCCCATACACACGTCCGTTTTTTGCGAACGACGGGTCCTCAAACTCACTCTTATCACGCGAACGACAGTCTGTACACACGCCTGATTTAGCGGGCGAACGACGGGTCGTTCAAACGACCCGTCGTTCGCAAAAACCGGACGTGTGTATGGGCCTTTAAGCTGATGAGTGCTGAGGTGAAAAACAGATCAGAAATAACTGCTGGCAGCATTTACAACAGAATGACAACAGTTATAAATATATTGCACCAGCAGCTTTCAAAGTAAATTAACTGAACTTTGGGAAGTTATAATATCTAAATGCATATTAATACTTGTGCACAACAGCAAATATGATAATTGTATGGGTTGTAAAAAGTAGGAAAACACATTTTTGTTTAATTTTGTCAGTTTTAAACCGCATTAAGGAAAAATGATTTCCCGACTCCAGATAAATCCTATTAATCCCAGACCTGGTGAATTCTTCTTGGGCAGAGTCGCCTAAGGAAACCGCCCTCGTTTTTTTTTTTTTTTCTTTTCTTGTGAAACTATTTCATCGGAAGATAATATTGTAAGGCTAATATTAGGATGTGAAAGCAATCTGTATTCCGACTTCTTATTAGTGCAACTTGAGGAGAATCATGACTTATGTTAAAGTGAACCTGAGGCAGAGCAAAGTTTGGCAGATGGGACACAGAAGCCTGTTCCCTGGTCCATTACATGTCTCTGTTTGCCTTATACACCGTTCTCTGCCCCTCCCCCTGCGCTGTGACCCCCAAAATTGCAGACATTCAGCTTGTCGCCAATTTCGAGGAGTAGCGGCGTCCCTAGCAGAACTACTCCTAATGCCCCTTCTCCATATGCCATTGGGCAGCACGGTCTCTCCGCCTCCCCACACGCTGCTCTGACGCACACAGAGCAGCACTTCCAGCGTTGTCACCACAGGGGTCATGAAAGTGATACTTAACTACTTCAGGACCATGTATCTTAAAATCTGTCCTGTCTATGGATGCTAGTTTCTGACACATTGTAGATTTTTACTCCAGTGTTCTTGTATATTTTGTCAGCTGACACCTTCTGGAATGAATGAGGAGTGATTTAGCTTGGCTCCTGATCAATAGGATCACGTAATTATCACTCTTTCACGCTTAAAATCCTACTTTCCACCTCTTTAGTGCCCCTGCAGTGTAACAAAAAAATAAATAATTACAGAATTTTGACATCTTTGCATAAACAACAAATGGAATAATCAGTCCCTGAAAGTTTTTTTTATTGCTGCAATTTGAGATATTTACTTACTCTTAAAAACACAAGCAAATTCCAGATTTACTATAATTAAATATTAAAAGAAAGCCCTATTTCTCCTGAAAAAAAAACTTTTCGGCACACCGCACGCAGAGCGATTTTTGGAGTGATGCAGGGCTTTTCACAAGCATGCTAACACTTAGCACTGCTTTGTGAAGTGAGCCTTAAATGTGTTTGGGTAGACTAAAAATTGTACAAGATCTATCAACTTAGTGTACCAGAACTGAACGAAATTTAAGTTTTATACATACCTGGGGCTTCCTCCAGCCCCAAGTGCACAGATTGCTCCCACACCGCCGTCCTCAGCCTTCTCTCTTTGGTACTGGGTTCCTTAACTTCCTATAGTATGCGCAAAAGAGAAGTGCGCCTTCTACGTATCTCTCAGGCAGCTGCCGGAGACTGAAGTAAAGAGCGCACTTCCTCTTCCACAGACTGGCCACAACTGGAGGAAGTTACGGCTTAAGCAAAGGCATAGCAGAATTGTGAAAATTGGCTTGGTCCTGAAGTGGTTAAAGATTGCTTGCCACAGGAGCGGCAGGGATTGCGCCAGATCCGGCCAGCACCTTGAATCAGGCAGTGTGTTCTTTCTCAAGCAAATTTTCCGCTTCGAGTTCCCTTTAAGCACCTACATGTGAACGGTTTTAAACTGGAAGAGAATTTTTAACTCTGTTTAACCAGTATTATAATTGAGGTTGGGGCACACTAAAAACCACAATTGCTGGTGCTTTGTGTCAGCGTTTTTAGAAGAGTTTTGAGCTGCATTTTCCAGCGATTAAGTTAACTTATATACCGTGTTTCTCTGAAAGTAAAACCTCCCCCGAAAGTAAAACCTAGCTCAGATCAGGCTGGAAATGTAAGCCCTACCCTGAAAATAAGCCCTAGTGGCAGAGAGGAGGGGACACAGCTGTGCAATAGGAAGAGGCAGCCAGGGAAGCAGTGTGTGTGGATGGACTCATCCCTGGACAATGTCAGCCTCGGCTGTCTGTCCCTTCCCATCCACCAGTGTTGCTATCACTCCCCCCCCCCCCCCCCTCTGCAAGCCCCCCTGGTGAGCGAGATGTGCTGGCTACTGTCATCTCTTTTTTTATTTGCTCTGGGACAGTGGGAGGGTGTGAGAAAGAGCTGCTGTGTGGAAGGAAGAAGGAAACTGTATGGAGAGGGAGCTTCTGCCAGCACCACTTTGCTACCATGGGCTCAGCAGCGTTAGTATGGAGAAAGATGTGACTCTTTCTTTAGCTGCATATGCTAGCTGTCCCCTCTCTCTCTTCTGCTCAGGTTGTGCCTCAGACAATACAGCAGTGGAAGGAATCTCAAGCATGTGCCTGTACTCTCCTTTCTATAGATCTGAGTTAGATAAGAGTGTGAGTCTGGAAGTAGAGTTCTGAACCTCAGCAAACAGTACAGTGACTTTGCCATCGTACTCAATCATTTATCTTTTATCAGCAAATGTGAAGTGAGATTCAGATGTTGTATAAAACTCACATATTGTGCACAAATACTGCTGTTTAAGTTTTCCCAATAGCCATTTGTTCTTCCTTAGTGTGTTTCTCCCAAAATAAGACATCCCCTGAAAATAAGCCCTAGCACATTTTTTGGAGCAAAAATTGACACTGTCTTATTTTTTTCAGACTTCAAAAAGCTCAGCAGGACAGTCAGGAAATCTGCGCTGTTTAATAGGGAATAAATCTACAGACATATAAATGACAGCGCTCAAGACTGCACCTAAGATGTAGTCCAACAGAGGCAATGCAAAGCCCCACTGGAGCTAAATGCATGCCTTGAATGCAAAACAGATGCAAATTATGTACTAACTTTAATCCTAAAAACATTTTTTAAAGTAGATTTGAAGCAATGAATGCAGCTAGCCACAAGTATACTTACGTTCAATTTGCAAACGGGAGAGATGGCAGTGCTTTCAAACAGAAGCTTTACCTGAGTGATTTATCTTCATAGATGTACAGAGCTCCAGTATATGGACTAAATTACACACCAAGCACTCAAAACAGGCAAAGGGAGGTGTTAGCTTCAGTAAATATGTGCACAGATTATTCCCTACTGGAATAAATATAGCCTCCTCCATATTCCTCTCATTACTGTAAAAGTGGACCTAAATGAGTTCTTATCCTTTGTAACTATTATAGTTTCAGACTTTGTATCTGTAAGTTTAGAAACCAAAGTATTTTGGAATTGACGAATATGTGCCAGGGACTACTCACATCTGTTGATTAGCCAGGGATTACAGTGGATGGTTGGGGGTTGTCGTACACAACTTGGAAACTGTGCACCAGGCTGAGTGCTAGTAATGTCCTATTCAATTGAGCACTTGAAACAAATGTGTCCACATATACAGTAACTCCTTTGCATATGTCATTCCAGCCAGCGTACCCAACTTTAAAATCAACGTTCTGAGATTGTCAGGACCACCACCAGGGTACCCTTCGACGTAACAGACTCGCCGGAAAATGGTGACCACAGTTAGACTGGTCTGCTGCGCTTTTAACCAGGACACCTCAGCATCAGTAATCCTAGTTCCTCCATTCTCAATGCAACCAAGATGCTATTGCAGACACCTCAAATGCAAGAAATCTCCATAGTGAAATACTGTCACTGAAATCTTTCTTCATTAAAATGCAGTCACGTATTTTAAGTTTTTACAAGGTTTAGAGTTTCACGGGCTCTCCCCCCGTTGCCTCTGCTAGGCTGTGCCACAAGTCCAGTTAGCGTCTCTCACATACCAGGAAGAGGTAAGCAGCGAGGAGGTGGCATGTCTAAACCCCTCCCGACATGTTTTGTCACTGTTCTCATGACTCATCAGGTGCCCCTGATGAGTCAGGACTGTGACGAAACATGTCAGCATTATTTTGGGCAGCCAGCCAAGTGAAAGCGCACTCACATTTGAAAAAACTCATTGCTGTGTTTTATCGTTTCTCTTATCCTTTTATTTGTGAAACATGATATCTGGAGTGCTTTTATTGTAATTGTATATTTGTTAGCAATGGTGCGAGACATAGGGGCCCATATGCAATTTACTTCCCCCCCCCCCCCCCCCCCCTGAGTTTTCTGCTAGGTGATATTTTCACACCTAGGCCCATATGCAATTACATTTTTCTCTTGAGTTTTTTCCTAGGAGATAATTTTTTTTTTTTTTAGCTATTTTAAAATAACTTTTCAGCACTTTCCAATTGAAAAAGTACCACAAACTAGATGAAAAAGTGCTATCAAAATAATTTTGAATATTTTCTTGCTTACTAGTGGTTTAAAAAGCATTTTTATTACAAGGTATAAAAATATCACCTAGTAGAAAACTCGGGAGAAAAAGTAAATTGCGTATGGGCCCTTGTCATAAAATGCCTTTAACCACCCTGGCGTTCTATTAAGATCGCCAGGGTGGCGGCGCAGCACTATTTTTTTTTTTTTCGGAAGCAGTTACCCTTTAGGGCTTGTTAAAGTCACGTTAAACCAACACGTAACATAGAATAACTCACAGCAATGAAAAATTAATGGCTTGTTCACAGTGCAGACGTTGCGTTGGTGTCTAACACTGCATGTTAAATTAAAGTGCTGCATGCTGTGCGTTATACACGTTTTTAGCTGCGTTAGACTGTTTGCACATGCTCAGTAAGACTTGCTGACATACTCTTCATTACCTGTATTTTCTACTGTATATGCTGTATGCGTTGTGTTGCGTTGTTAGTTTGCGGTGCGACTTTAACGGCGCATCAAACCGCAACGTCCTAATGTGAAAGTAGCCTAAAAGTTACCAGACTGTAAGTTAGCATTGTCGTTATTGTGAAACGTTCACTGCAGTTTCCCTTAGTTTCAATTTCACTTAGCGACTGGAATAGGATTGCAAATACCAGTAGTGGAAAACTGCCCTTAGGGTAGCTCACAATCTAATCCAAACCATAGGCCTAGCGTAATATAATTTTAAGGACCTCTGTTGCAAAAATTTTAGAATATGTAAACACATTCAAATAAGTACATTTCTTCGAGAGTAAAATGAGCCATAAACTACTTTTTTCCTATGTTGCGGTCACTTACAGTAAGTGGACATTACTGACAAGTTTTGGGCTAGTCCATCTCTCCATAGGGGATTCTCAGTTGGAAGTTGGACTGAGCAAATGGCATTTACGAAGTGCTTTTGAAAATAAAGAAAACCCTAAGACACCCCCTCTCCCCCCCCCCCCCCCCCCTCGAGGAGATGGGCTAGTCTAAAACCTGTTGGTTCTGTCAGATTTCTACTACTTACTGTAAGTGACAGAAACATAGGAGAAAAGTAATTTTATAGTTCATTTTACTCTGGAAGAAACTTACTACTGATTTGTAAAGGTTTACATATATTTTAAATTCAAAGATTTTTGCGACAGAGGTCCTTTAAGGACAGTTGGGTTGGCGGTTTAGGCAGCTAACTTATAAATCTGTATTTGAGATATAAGAGAGAAAACTTGCACAAACGTGGGGAGAATGTAGATTCCTCACATATTATCCTGGCTGAGATTCAAACCTGGGACCATAATTGTATTTTCATAAATATATAGATTAGGTTGTTTGTTTTTTCTCCCCTACAGTTCCTTAAGCAGCTGGGTGTTGGAAGCAGCTGGCAGTTTGTAGATGTGTACGGTCTTGACCCTGAGCTCCTGAGCATGGTCCCCCGACCTGTGTGTGCTTTGCTCCTCCTGTTCCCTGTAACAGAGAAGGTGAGTCAGACCGTAGGCCTTCGGTGGGCTGGCGTGGCTTTAGTAGGTGCTGTGAAGGAAATCTGTTTTGCCCATATTGTTATATACAGCATGACAGAATGATAATGCCATCCATTCCTTTGAAATACATTATAAATCTTGTGTTTCTCCTCTTGTCCTCAGTATGAATTATTTAAAGCAGAGGAGGAGGAAAAAATTAAATCCCACGGTCAAGATGTGGATTCCGGTGTTTGGTACATGAAACAGACAATACGAAATGCCTGCGGAACAATTGGACTCATTCATGCAGTGGCAAACAACAAAGAGAAGCTCCATTTTGGTAACGTGTGTGTGTGTACAAGTTTTCCATTAACATGACCAGACTTTAGTCACTTGGTGGCACTGCAGTGCAAAGATTGTGTTATGTGCAGATGCTTGTTACTGGTTTGAAGCTGGTTTCTTTGAGGGGCAGCTTAGCAAGGTTGAAATGGAACAATTGTTTCATGTGTAAATGTCTTTGTCAGCATAATATTGTAGTATTGCATCACATAAACACATGGAAACGTGTTATCTTTCGACTATTTATGCACACTGCAGAACACTTATTGACATAAGCTCCTGACAATAATGGGAAACACAAGGGCTTGCTTAGAGGGTTTTATGAAAGGCAGGGACGACTCTGTTTTTTTTTTTGTTTTTTTGCCAGTGTGAATGACCTGGCTAACGTGAGGAGTTCTTAGATATTACAAAGATTACTTCATCTAACTCTGTAGTCTTATGTGTGCACATTGTATACACTTTTCATTGTATTTATTGGATTGTCTGCGAGCGACAAAAAAACACCTAATTGTATTCTTGTGTACATTTACCAGTATATCCTGGCCAGGCTGGAAAGAGGTGTCTGGTTTCAGAACTTCTTCAGTGTTTTTTGTACTGTCACGTAAAAATCATCCTGTATCGTAACAGTCCAATAAGGCTGTTTAGCTGTAGTTCAGAAACATAGAAGTATCTACGTATGTTATTTTATATTTTTCTCTGGTCACCCTGAGAGCTCAAAAATCTGGGAAGCAAAGTCAGTTAACCCTTTATATATATATATACACACACACACACACACACACACACACACACACACACACACACACACACACACACACACACACACACACACACACACACACACACACACACACACACACACGAACACACGAACACACGAACACACGAACACACGAACACACGAACACACGAACACACACACACACGAACACACACACACACACGAACACACACACACACACGAACACACACACACGAACACACACACACACACGAACACACACACACACACGAACACACACACACACACGAACACACACACACACACGAACACACACACACACGAACACACACACACACGAACACACACGAACACACACACACACACGAACACACACGAACACACACACACACACACGAACACACACACACACACACGAACACACACACACACGAACACACACGAACACACACACACACGAACACACACGAACACACACACACACACGAACACACACGAACACACACACACACACGAACACACACGAACACACACACACACACGAACACACACACACACGAACACACACACACACACACACGAACACACACACACACACACGAACACACACACACACACACGAACACACACACACACACACGAACACACACACACACACACGAACACACACACACACACGAACACAAACACACACACGAACACACACACACACACGAACACACACACACACACACACACGAACACACACACACACACACGAACACACACACACACACGAACACACACACGAACACACACACACGAACACACACACACACGAACACACACACACACGAACACACACACACACACACACGAACACACACACACACACGAACACACACACACACACACACGAACACACACACGAACACACACACACACACACGAACACACACACACACACACGAACACACACACACACACGAACACACACACACACACGAACACACACACACACGAACACACACGAACACACACACACACACGAACACACACGAACACACACACACACACGAACACACACGAACACACACACACACACGAACACACACGAACACACACACACACACGAACACACACGAACACACACACACACACGAACACACACGAACACACACACACACGAACACACACGAACACACACACACACACGAACACACACACACACACACACGAACACACACACGAACACACACACACACACACGAACACACACACACACACACGAACACACACACACACACGAACACACACACACACACGAACACACACACACGAACACACACGAACACACACACACACACGAACACACACGAACACACACACACACACGAACACACACGAACACACACACACACACGAACACACACGAACACACACACACACGAACACACACGAACACACACACACACACGAACACACACGAACACACACACACACACGAACACACACGAACACACACACACACACGAACACACACACACGAACACACACACACACACACACGAACACACACACACGAACACACACACACACACACACGAACACACACACACACACACGAACACACACACACACACACGAACACACACGAACACACACACACACACGAACACACACACGAACACACACGAACACACACACACACACGAACACACACACACACGAACACACACGAACACACACACACACACGAACACACACGAACACACACACACACACGAACACACACACACGAACACACACACACACACACGAACACACACACACACGAACACACACACACACACACACGAACACACACACACACACACGAACACACACACACACACACGAACACACACGAACACACACACACACACGAACACACACACACACACACACACACGAACACACACACACACACGAACACACACACACACACACACACACGAACACACACACACACGAACACACACACACACACACACACACGAACACACACACACACGAACACACACACACACACACGAACACACACACACACGAACACACACACACACACACGAACACACACACGAACACACACACACACACGAACACACACACACACACGAACACACACACACGAACACAACACACACACACACACACGAACACACACACACACACGAACACACACACACACACGAACACACACACACACACACGAACACACACACACGAACACACACACACACACGAACACACACACACACACGAACACACACACACACGACACACACACACACACACACACACACACGAACACACACACACACACGAACACACACACACACACGAACACACACACACACACGAACACACACACACACACGAACACACACGAACACACACACACGAACACACACACACGAACACACACACACACACGAACCACACACACACACGAACACACACACACAAACACACACACACACACACGAACACACACACACACACGAACACACACACACACACACACACACGAACACACACACACACACACGAACACACACACACACACACACACACGAACACACACACACACACGAACACAAACACACACACGAACACACACACACGAACACACAAACACACACACACACACACACGAACACACACACACACACACACACACGAACACACACACACACACGACACACACACACACACACGAACACACACACACACGAACACACACACACACACACACACACACACACACACACGAACACACACACACACACGAACACACACACACACACACGAACAACACACACACACACGAACACACACACACACACACGAACACACACACACACACACGAACACACACACACACACGAACACACACACACACGAACACACACACACACACACACGAACACACACACACACACACACGAACACACACACACACACACGAACACACACACACACACGAACACACACACACACACACGAACACACACACACACACGAACACACACACACACACGAACACACACACACACACGAACACACACACACACACACACACACGAACACACACACACACACACGAACACACACACACACACGAACACAACACACACACACACACGAACACAAACACACACACGACACACACACACGAACCACACACACACACGAACACACACACACACGAACACACACACACACACACACACGAACACACACACGAACACACACACACACACACACGAACACACACACACACACGAACACACACACACACACACGAACACACACACACACACACGAACACACACACACACACACGAACACAAACACACACGAACACACACACACACACGAACACACACGAACACACACACACACACGAACACACACGAACACACACACACACACGAACACACACGAACACACACACACACGAACACACACGAACACACACACACACACGAACACACACGAACACACACACACACACGAACACACACGACACGAACACACACACACACACACGAACACACACACACACGAACACACACACACACACACACGAACACACACACACACACACGAACACACACACACACACACGAACACACACACACACACGACACACACACGAACACACACGAACACACACACACACACGAACACACACGAACACACACACACACGAACACACACGAACACACACACACACACGAACACACACGAACACACACACACACACGAACACACACACACACGAACACACACACACACACACGAACACACACACACACGAACACACACACACACACACACACGAACACACACACACACACGAACACACACACACACACACGAACACACACACACACACACGAACACACACGAACACACACACACACACGAACACACACACACACACACACACACGAACACACACACACACACACACACACGAACACACACACACACACGAACACACACACACACACACCACACACACGAACACACACACACACACGAACACACACACACACACACACACACACACGAACACACACACACACGAACACACACGACACACACACGAACACACACACACACGAACACACACACACACACACACGAACACACACACACACACACGAACACACACACGAACACACACACACACGAACACACACACACACGAACACCACACACGACACGAACACACACACACACACACGAACACACACACACACACGAACACACACACACACACGAACACACACACACACACGAACACACACACACACGACACACACACACACACGACACACACACACACGAACACACACACACACACGACACACACACACGAACACAACACACACACACACACACACGAACACACACACACACACACACGAACACACACACACACACGACACACACACACACACGAACACACACACACACACACGAACACACACACACGAACACACACACACACACGAACACACACACACACACACACACACACGAACACACACACACACACACACACGAACACACACACACACACGAACACACACACACACACGAACACACACACACACACACACGAACACACACACACACAACACACGACACACGAACACACACACACACACGAACACACACACACACGAACACACACACACACACACACAACACACACGAACACACACACACACACACACACACGAACACACACACACACACGAACACACACACACACACGAACACACAACACACGAACACACACACACACACACACACACACACGAACACACACACACACACGAACACACACACACACACACGAACACACACACACACACACGAACACACACACACACACACGAACACACACACACACACGAACACACCACACACGAACACACACGAACACACACACACACACACACACGAACACACACGAACACACACGAACACACACACACACACACACACGAACACACACACACACACACGAACACACACGACACACACACACACACACACGAACACACACGACACACACACACACACACGAACACACACACACACGAACACACACGAACACACACACACACGAACACACACGACACACACGAACACACACACACACGAACACACACACACACACACGAACACACACACACACACGAACACACACACACACACACGAACACACACACACACACACGAACACACACACACACACACACACACGAACACACACACACACGAACACACGAACACACACACACACACGACACAACACACACACACACACACACGAACACACACACACACACGAACACACACACACACACACACGAACACACACACACACACGAACACACACACACACACACGAACACACACACACGAACACACACACACGACACACACACACGAACACACACACACGAACACACACACGAACACACACACACGACACACACACACACGAACACACACACACACACACGAACACACACACACACACGAACACACACACACACACGAACACACACACACACACACACACACACACGAACACACACACACACGAACACACACACACACACGAACACACACACGAACACACACACACGACACACACACACGAACACACACACGACACACACACGAACACACACACACACACGAACACACACACACGAACACACACACACGAACACACACACACACACGAACACACACACGAACACACACACACGAACACACACTACACACACACGAACACACACACACACGACACACACACACGAACACACACACACGAACACACACACACACGAACACACACACACACACGAACACACACACACACACACGAACACACACACACACGAACACAACACACACACGAACACACACACACACACACACACACGAACACACACACACACACACACGAACACACACACACACACACGAACACACACACACACACGAACACACACACACACACGAACACACACACACGAACACACACACACGAACACACACACACGAACACACACACGAACACACACGAACACACACACACACACGACACACACACACACACACGAACACACACACACACACACGAACACACACACACACACACACGAACACACACACACACGAACACACACGACACACACACACACACACGAACACACACACACACACACGAACACACACACACACGAACACACACACACGAACACACACACACGACACACACACGACACACACACACACGAACACACACACACACAACGAACACACACACACGAACACACACACGACACACACACGAACACACACACACACACACAACACACGACACACACACACGAACACACACACACACACACACACACGAACACACACACACACACGAACACACACACACACGAACACACACACACACACGAACACACACACACACACGAACACACACACACACACACACACACACACCACACGAACACACACACACACACACGAACACACACACACGACACACACACACGAACACACACACACACACACGAACACACACACACACCACACACACGAACACACACACACACACACGAACACACACACACACACACACGAACACACACACACACGAACACACACACACACGAACACACACACACGAACACACACACACACGAACACACACACACGAACACACACACGAACACACACACGAACACACACACACGAACACACACACGAACACACACACGACACACACACGAACACACACACGACACACACACACACACGACACACACACACACGAACACACACACACACACACACGAACACACACACACACACGAACACACAACACACGAACACACACACACACACGACACCACACACGAACACACACACACACGACACACACACACGACACACACACACACGAACACAACACAACACACACACGAAACACACACACACGAACACACACACGAACACACACACGACACACACACACACGAACACACACACACGACACAGAACACACACACACGACACACACACACACGAACACACACACACACGACACACACACACACGAACACACACACACACGAACACACACACGAACACACACACACACGAACACACACACGAACACACACACACGAACACACACGACACACACACACACACACACACGAACACACACGACACACGACAACACACACACGACACACACACACGAACACACACACACGACACACACACACGAACACACACACACACACGAACACACACGACACACAACACACACGACACACACACACGACACACACACACACACACACACGAACACACACACACACACGAACACACACACACACACACACACACACACGAACACACACACACACGAACACACACACACACACACGAACACACACGACACACACACGAACACACACGAACACACACACACACACGACACACACACACACACACGAACACACACACACACGACACACACACACACACACGAACACACACACACACACACGAAACACACACACACACACGAACACACACACACACACGACACACACACACACACACACACGAACACACGACACACACACGACACACACACACGAACACACACACACACACGACACACACGACAACGACACACACGAACACACACACGAACACACACACACGAACACACGAACACAACACACGACACACACACGAACACACACACACGAACACACACACGACACACACACGAACACACACACGAACACACACACACGACACAGAACACACACACACGAACACACACCACACACGAACACACACACACACGAACACACACACACACGAACACACACACAACACACACACACACACACGAACACACACACACGAACACACACACGAACACACACGACACACACACGAACACACACACAACACACACACGACACACACACACACGAACACACACACACGAACACACACACACACGAACACACACACACGAACACACACACACACGAAACACAACACACACGAACACACACACCGAACACACACACACGACACACACACACACACACACGAACACACACACGAACACACACACGACACACACACGAACACACACACACCGAACACACACACACGAACACACACACACGAACAACACACACACACGAACACACACACACACACGAACACACACACACACACGAACACACACACACACGAACACACACACACGAACACACGACACACACACACACACACACACACACACGAACACCACACACACACGAACACACACACACACACGAACACACACGACACACACACACACACGACACACACACGACACACACACACGAACACACAACACGACACGACACACACACACGAACACACACACACGAACACACACACACGAACACACACACACGAACACACACACACACACACGACACACACACGAACACACACACACGAACACACACACGAACACACACACACACACGAACACACACACACGAACACACAACACACACGACACACACGAACACACACACACGACACACACGAACACACACACACACGACAACACACACGAACACACACACGACACACGACACACACACACACACGAACACACACACACGAACACACACACACGAACACACACACGAACACACACACACACACACACGAACACACACACACACGAACACACACACGAACACACACACGAACACACACACACACACACACACGAACACACACACGAACACACACAACACACACACGAACACACACACACACACACGAACACACACACGACACACACACACGAACACACACACACGAACACACACACACGACACACACACACGAACACACACACACGAACACACACACGAACACACACACACACACGAACACACACACACGAACACACACACACGAACACACACACGAACACACACACACACACGAACACACACACGACACACACGAACACACACACACGAACACACACACACACACGACACACACACACACACGAACACACACACACACACGAACACACCACACACGAACACACACACACACGAACACACACACACACGAACACACACACACACGAACACACACACACGACACACACACACACGAACACACACACGAACACACACACGAACACACACACACACGACACACACACGACACACACACACGAACACACAACGACACACACACACGAACACACACACACGAACACACACACACACACACGAACACACACACGAACAACACACACACGACCACACACACACGAACACACACAACACGAACACACACACACACGAACACACACACACACACGAACACACACACACACACGAACACAACACGACACACACACACACGAACACACACACACACACACACACACACGACACACACACACACACACACACACACGAACACACACACACACACACACGACACACACACGAACACACACACACACGAACACACACACACGAACAACACACGAACACACACACAGACACACACACGACACGACACACACACGAACACACACACACAGACACACACACAACACACACGAACACACACACACACACACACACGACACACGAACACACACGACACACACACACACACACGAACACACACACACGAACACACACACACGAACACGAACACACACACACGAACACACACACACGAACACACACAACGACACACACGAACACACACACACACACACGAACACACACACACACGACGAACACACACAGACACACACACACGAACACACACACACACGAACACACACACGACACACACACACGACACACCGACACACACACACACACGAACACACACACACACAACGAACACACACACACGAACACACACACAGAACACACACACGAACACACACACGACACACACACACGAACACACACACACGAACACACACACACGAACACACGAACACACACGAACACACACACACGACACACACACGAACACACACACACGAACACACACACACACGAACACACACACGAACACACGAACACACACACGAACACACACACACACGACACACACACACGAACACACACACACGACACACAACACACGAACACACACACACACGAACACACACACACGAACACACACACACGAACACACACACACGAACACACACACACGAACACACACGACACACACGAACACACACACAACACACACGAACACACACACACAAACACGACACACAACACACACACACGAACACACACACACGAACACACACACACGAACACACACACACACGAACACACACACACACACGACACACACGAACACACACACACGAACACACACACGAACACACACACACACACACACACGAACACACACACACGAACACACACACGAACACACACACGAACACACACACACGAACACACACACACACGAACACACACACACACACGAACACACACGACACACACACGACACACACACACGAACACACACACACACGACACACACACACGAACACACACAACACAACACACACACACACGAACACACACACACAACACACACGAACACACACACACACGAACACACACCGAACACACACACACGAACACACACACGAACACAACACACACACACACACACACACGAACACACACACGAACGACACACACACACACGACCACACACACAACACACACGACACACACACACACACACACGAACACACACACACACACACACACGAACACACACGACACACGAACACACACACACGAACACACACACACGACACACACACACGAACACACACACGAACACACACACACACACGAACACACACACACACGAACACACACACGAACCACACACACACGAACACACACACACACGACACACACACACGAACACACACACACACGACACACACACACACGAACACACACACACACACACGAACGAACACACACACGAACACACACACACACACACACACACGAACACACACACACACACGACACACACACGAACACACACACACGAACACACACACACACGAACACACACACACACGAACACACACACACACACACGAACACACACACACACGAACACACACACACACGAACACACACACACGAACACACACACACACACACGAACAACACACACACACGAACACACACACACACGAACACACACACACGAACACAACACACACGAACACACACACACGAACACACACACACACGAACACACACACAACACACACACGAACACACACACACGAACACACACACGAAACACACACACGAACACACACACACCACACGAACACACACACACACGAACACACACACACACGAACACACACACACACGAACACACACACACACGAACACACACACACGAACACACACACACACACGAACACACACACACACGAACACACACACGACACGAACACACACACACGAACACACACACACACAACACACACACACGAACACACACACACACGAACACACACACACACGAACACACACACACACGAACGACACACACACACGAACACACACACGAACACACGACACACACACACACGACACACACACACACGAACACAACACACACACGAAACACACACACGAACACCACACACACACACACGAACACACACACACAACGACACACACACACACACGACACACACGACACACACACACACGAACACACACGAACACACACGAACACACACACACACGAACACACACACACACGAA